>NW_016911795.1:341349-428044 GCF_001483705.2 Eufriesea mexicana | reverse complement strand
AGCGGTTCAAAAGTCGCGCGCTTGAACTAAATTCGAACGACCAATCAGCGACTTTCTCGGTCCGCGTCCGTTTGAATTCGATTACCGACGCTTGAAGGTGACGGGTAACGTCGATTCGACGACGAGAGTGACGGTCTTTCCGAGTGGAACGCGTACAAAGTAAACATCGACGGTGGCCTGTGTTCCCTTGGGACTAGCGGGACGAGGGGAAGGGGTACGAGGAATCCCGCGTTCCCGTCGAACGAAGAACGACCAGGAAATTCGACGCTAATCAGTTTGCCATCGTTTGTGCCCGCAGGATGAGTTCCATCCATTCATTGAGGCCCTCCTACCATTCGTGAAGTCTTTCTCGTACACGTGGTTCAACCTACAAGCCGCCAAGAGGCGTTACTACAAGAAACACGAGAAGCGGATGAGTCTCGAAGAGGAACGTCAGTGCAAGGAGGAGCTCCAGGTGAGTGTTTTCATCTTAACCTTACTTCTTTTACTGTAGTCGGTAATGTAGAGCCGTCTCCGGCAACGTTAGATTCGTCGATGACGAATTTAGGATTTTTAAGTTGATAAATTTCGTGCTTCGATGCTCGCGAATTACACGTAGATACGTGGGGTCGTTCGTGAGAACCGGTCGTGTTTACTTTCGGGATATGTTAGTCGATCAGAACAGATGTTTACGCGACGTGTATTGTACGTGCTTTTCCACGAATTTATTGTCGTTTTTCTCGCCCCTCGGCGTTCTACGTACGCGTCAGGAGGATCTCGTTTTGACCGACGTAGTTTCGCACGATGACACGGTAAGAAATACACGAGGCAGTGAAAGTGGTGTCCTTGGCGTTGCGCAATAATACCGCGTTTTGAACAGGTTAGATTCTCAACTATATTTGAGGAGTAAATTTAGACGTTTGCCCGTATATACGTTTCCGAATTATCAAACTTTGCGGAATTAAAGATTATTATAATAGTGAACAAAGCGAGCTGCTTTAGTCGACAAAATATTTACGTAATAGTATCCGTAGCTCGTGTCGACCTATTCCACGAAACGTGAACTCGCGACCGACCAACCGTTTTATTATTATTACTCGAACAATAACATCGCTATCATCTCTCACGTGTTCGTCCACACCACGAAAGCGAGTTTGGACACGTAGACAGGTTAAAAGTCGTAAAAGTAAATGAGACATACGAAAGCCAAGCTTCGGTAGTGTCGCTGCGTAAGTTAACCTACAAATTTGGAAACGTCAAGTTAACGGTGGGTATTTAGAAGCATTTAATACTTCGTGAAATAAAAAATAACTATTTAATATCTACATATGTGCTTTAATATTGAATATACATATACATAGACGATGCATCGCAGTTTACAATATAATTTATCGATTTCGTTTTATTACGTATACGTTCAGCACGCGATTAAACGGGAAGAAACACGTGCATTAATTTTATCGGTACGTTCATACATTTATAGGTTATCTGGCGCGATGTGACTTGCATCAACACCCATTTTCTTTTTCGCGTTGAAATTCTATATCCAAAAGAGTTAAAGTGGTCTGTGCTCAGAGTAGAGTGAAAATTCGATCGTTCATACGTGGCACTCATTGGCCAAGTGGTACATAGAGCGTTGCACGCGATAATGAATCGATACGAGGGATCGGAAAGGCGATAAAAAGAAGTTTCGGTTAGGTTTTCATCGCGTGAATGTCAGCGGACGAAACCGAGACGGCCTACGGCACGGAGGTGTGCTCGGCCCGCTAATTTCATGGTTAAGAATAAAAATAATGAGGTTTCGGCCTATTTCTGGCGCAGATGCGTCCTCGTGACGTGCGCTATCGCTCAGCCTCAAAGCCAGTAGCTCTCAATCGTCCTGCGTCTCGACGGAACTCTTTATTAATAGCACGATTTAGCGCGGGACCAGGGACATTAACGAGACACGGTGTGAATCGCGGAATGAGCCATTGCTTGTTACAATCTAGGGAATTCATAACGGACTCTTCCATTATTCTATAGTGTATTAAACGTTCCGATATCGAAGCTTAGAACTCTGAAATGCAATTGTGGTTAGGTTATGTTAGAATACTTAATCGTCTTATACGATATGTGACTAGCTAGCTTGTAGCTATTTTTCGCTATGAAAATTATGCAATATAAATCGAGATTAAGCGAGATTTGCGATTAGATTTAGTAATTAAACATAACCTAAATTGTCGTGGTACGATCGTACAAATTGTGATATTTAATTATGCTATAGGCTAGGCTTAGCTATTCAATTGCTTTCCGTAATTCGTATAATTTATAGCTACAGATTAGGGGAATAGGATTCGGGCAACCTAACCTAAATTATCGTGTTGACCTATGATCCAACGATACCAGTTGAGGCTTACTCATCCGCTAGAGGGTCTTTAGTCTGTGCTAGTGACTCTCGTGCCTCCGCTTTTCTTTTTTTCCACCGGAACAGGGAATAGAGATTTAGGATGGTGTCGAAAGACGCTTTATCTCTTTTACGCGCTCTGTTCACCAGTTAGAGTGGGCTTCAAACGAAGGTCGTGTTTGACTTATCTAGATTTATAGTCTCAGGAAGTCTAGAGCATTTCTGGCTTCTCTATAAACTCAACCCTTAGACTCCAGCAATAAACACACGAATTCCATACGAATTAGCCTGTCTGGTTGGAACGAAACTAATATCCCGCAGGTTCCCGATAAAATCCCGATAGCCTCAACCGTCTCATCTCTGGCCACCTCCAGAGGCCCCAAAGGGTAACATCCGACCAATCGACTTCCTCTTCGGACTCCGCCAAACGGAAGTTCAATTAAGGGGACCGGAAAAAATGGGATAAAACAAAAACGGGAAGAAACAAAAAAGGTGAAAGAAGAATGGGGAAAAAAGGAGGCAAAGAGGGAAAAAGCGGAAGAGGGAAGTCGGTGAACCCCCGGATATCGAGCGAGGTTGGCGAGTCGGCTCGGTTCGACGAGTCATTGACATTCGAATTTTCGGCCGGACCGCAATCTTTTCCCGTGGTCCTTTTTTCTCTCCCGGCCTTCGCCGCCCCCCCTCGGCAGCCCCCTCCGCCGCCCCCTTCGTCGCTAACGTCCGCCGTGCTTTCTCTCGTCTCTCCACCGCAATTCGTATTCTCCCTCGCGACGCCCGTTCGATCAATATTTTAATTTCGCGATGCTGCGGTATTTAGCGGGACGAAAAGAACGGACGGACCGATGCTCGTGAAAGAAGCGGCCCGCGGTAGGGGTGGGATCGATGGATCCGTGGACTTCAGGGGAAATCGTCGGCCAACGACGATCCTTTTTTTCTGCTCCACCTCTCAGTCTCTGGTTCCTGTCGTACGACTGGCTCGGAGAGGGTTAAATCACCATCGGTGATCGGTGAATAGGGTGCAACTCTTTTGGGGCCTCTGGAGTTGCTCCTTATGGTATTCCCTTGTGATTTGATTTTATTTCTGAGTGGGTTAGACTCTTCGCGTCTTTTATATTTCTGTGGTGATAGGATGACAGTAACTTACGTAGGGTACCCGATTTTTAGTCGCGATTAATGGCTTACCTAACCGACTTACGTAATTAAATTATGTAATATAATAGCTAATGTATTTACTTGATTGTCTCCCACTGTCGGCGTGTCAGTCATCGACGAGGCTTAAACGTAAAGCTCAGTGACCGTCATGGGGTGAACGTGTTAACCTCTTAGCTCTAGGCGCGCTTGCGATCGAACGTGATTGCTGTGGTTGAAGTGCATCGTTAAGTCTTTCAATGACGTGTCATGGAAAACCTTGAACGTGTTAGGAACAAAAGAAAAATATTTAAGAATTAAATTAAAAATAGGATTCATACGAGTCATCAAGAAATATTTTTCCTATTTTTATTTTTTTTTTTTTGATATTTATCAGAAGATAAATAATATACAAAATTCGCAAATTACTTTATTTCTTAATATCTGTTAGTATAATATATTTTTGTGGGTGAAGATAATTGTTTTCTGTCGTAATTATAACACGTGCTGGAAATATTAGCACGTAATATATAGATTTTAGATAAGATCCTTCGGTTCGATGCTTCTGCTGGACGGTAGCTAATTTTCCAAGTCACGAACCGGGACTTTGATGGAATCGCGATCGGCGTGATACAAATTTTTCCCGGGGGTCGCTGCGTGGAAGTTTTTAAAAACGAAAGTGCCTCGGAGCCGTTGGCGCGCGCGGGTCGCGTTGAATTTTACATGAAGTACATTTAATCTGCGTCGCACGAAGCCCTGCAGGCTCGGCCGAGCCCTGTACCATTATATAGACGGGCTTTATGAAATTGTGACCGAGACGGAACACAGGCCCTGCTGCCCATAATCGACGAGTCTGCTTACGAGTCTGTGCCTTGTCTTTTTAGCATTTTTAATTAACTTGCTATGATTTCCCTTTTCGTCGAATTTATGTCGCGTTGTTCGGGTCTAATTTTAGATTTTAATTCCGATTTTTTTCGTTTCCTTAATCGGCTGGTGTCTTCGAATATTTTCTATAGTCCGTTGTAACCCTTTTATTGCTACCTTTTGTTTTTAATATTAATTTCCTTATTAACCTTCGTCGATGGTATTTATTTTATTTTAGTTCATGCGAAAGTGTCGAAATTTATTGTCAAATCTGCAATTTTGAACAACAGTGCAGTCTTTTGTATCGCAATTTTTGTTTCAATTGATTAGGGTTTCTCTTAAATTTAATTTGAAATTCGAAATTTCCACTGGTAATTTATTTCGTTCCACTGGTAATGTTGTCACTGGCTTTAAATAAATTAGAGTATTAAAAAAATTTTCAAAATATCAGATATTTTCTATGGTGGAATTCAAATTTACAGACAGGACATTAAACAAGAATCTTTACTTTCACACAACCATTTCTCTACTCTCTAGATTTGGTCTGGCTCATGTGAGGTTTAATTTAAATTCCTACTGACCACAGGTTAGATTCCAGTTAAATACACCTAAAGTTCGTACAAGACTATGTTAGGACGAATTTAAATCGTAATTAAGTTTAGGTTAGGTTCGAATAAAAATTCACTTAGATTCGAATCAGATTTGGTTTAAATTTTAATTGAATTTAGGTTAGGTTCAAATTAAATTCACCTAAGATTCGTCCCAGACTCTGTTAGGTCGAATTTAAATTGCGATTAGTTTTAGGTTAGGTTCGCATCTGACTTAGTTCAAATTCCAGCCGAACTCAGGTTAGGTTCAGTTTAGATTCGATGAAGGATTAGGTTAGAACCAGAATTGGCTTAGGTTCGAATCAGGGTTAGGTTAATTTGACTTAGTTTTGATTCAGAGTTCCTCTGAATCGAAGTTAGGTTATGTTATACCTGACTCGCATTAGTACCCAAGTTCCTTTTACGTTTCGGAACTCAATCCAGATTCGACTCAGGTTAGGTTAATTTGACTTGGGTTTGATTTAAAATTCCTGCAGATCGAAGTTAGGTTATGTTACACCTGACTCACATTAATATTCAAGTTCCTTTTACGTTTCGGAATTTAATCCAGATTCGTCTCAGGGTTAGGTTAATTTGACTTGGGTTTGATTTAAAATTCCTGCAGATCGAAGTTAGGTTATGTTACACCTGACTCACATTAGTACCCAAGTTCCTTGTACGTTTCGGAATTCGATTCTGATTAAACTTAGTCCCAGCCCAGAGTCTGGATCCATCGATCGCACGCACCTAGTCTTGCCGATCGATCTCGGTAATCGTGCGACAACGCATTCGTGTCGACCTGAAATTTTCGAGCGGCTTTCTAGCCGCTCGACACACAGGCCACGTACGCAGATGCTTTCCAGAAAGAGTCGGGAAAAAAGCGATACACATTTCATGGCGTTCGCGGATAAAAAGCGACGACCTGCTCAGCTCGTTGACATGCGGCTCTCGTGCCGCGGAAAATTGGAATGGACGTTCCGAGAGAGGAGAGTCCTTCTCTCTCGCTCTTTTCTAATCGCGATCTTTGAAAGCGGACCGATTCGAACAGGAACACGTTCCACTCTCGGACACTTTCTCCGGCTCTACATACCCGTGGCCATTTGCATACGCGATTCTTAATCGTCCGGCAGTAGCTCCCAAGGTTGTCCGCCATTTTATCTATCCAAATCCAGTCGCAGCTACCATTTTACGATCCGTTGTTCCAGTTAGACATCAGCCAATGCGACTGTGCACACTCTTGGCTTAAGTCTGATTAAGCTAATAAAATTGACAGAGCCTTGACAGGCAATGTCCCGATGAAACTCTTCCGTTGCAAACGTTCGAAAGACTTCATGAGAACCGGTAGATCCTTCGCTGCGATACTCGATGGCTGATTTTATGGCTTGTCGATTAAATTAGCGTAGTTCGCGTTTGGCTGCAATCTGACGTACAGTCCGAGACCTGGCACATAAATAAAGAAGAGGTGCTTTGTAGTCCACGGCGTTATCTAGATAGGAAAAGGAGGATTTGCAGTCAGCAGCCTATCTACGGCATAATTTATAGCCCAGAGACTGGCGTAAAATAGAAAAGAGCTACTTTGTAATACGGATTCCGGATTTGTAATCCGACAAAACGCAGTTTGTACTCTCAAAATCGATCGTATAAACTGGCAGAGCGTAATTGGTAGTCCGCTGCCAGATACCTGGGCTATGAAACGTCTAGTCGTCTCGAAACATCTCCGAGATAGGGGTTTTTTTATTCCAACACCGAGAGACACGAACGAATCCGTTGATCGATGCCGGTTCTTCGGAGGAATGTCGTTCCGAATCGCGTGGTGCAAGACAGTTTCGCATTGTTGGGGGTAACGAAGACTTTCGAGGTCTCTGAGCGTCGCAATTAAAAGTTTGCACCCCATCGGTACCGCATTAATCACCGGGCGAACTGCAATTCGCGGGTGCTCTGTCCCCCTGTCATGGAAGAAAGATGGCCTGTAATCGCGGAATAAATACTCGATTATCGTCGCGGGAATTATCGAAAATGCACATCGCGAAGCGAGCGATAATCGCGGCTCGTCGATACGCGATTAACCCCTTCGCTGAAAGGTCTGGCGAGTGCCCTCGAAAAAGCGCACCCTCTTCCCTCGGAGCCTAGGGAGCTGTTGAGGAAAAATTCGTTGACCACGAAGAACCAGAGAGGACGACGAATCCCACGCGAACCCTCTCGTTCCCTCTCGCTAACTCAGCGACGCGATATGGTACACTCTCCCGAGGCAAAAAGAGGAGCAAACCGGGGAAAAAGAGCAGAGGGAAGAGGGAAAAAGGAAGAGGAAGAGGAATGGCTGGGGGAAGGGTTGGAAGAGCGAAAGGGAGGAAAATTCTTCGGCCGGTCGGCTGTTGGGGTGGCACGGTCCGAGTGCGTCGTTTCCTCTTAATTTCGAGACAGGCCGCAGGACGATATCGACTACTTCAATTCCGGGGCCGGGAGGAAGAGCCGTGGGTTGGGCGCGAGAAGAGAGATCCTTCGGAAGACGAGAGAAACGAGGGACGGAGGAGACAAAACGCGGCAGCGGGAGTCCGAGAAACGGAGACGGGAGCAGGACAGAGGGTGGGTGAGAACGGGTGGGTGAAGACCGTGGGCAGACGGGGACAGAGATATTGTAGGACGCGGAGAACGTGTACGAGCGCTATCACGCGAGAACAGGGCGGCAGAGGGGTGGCCGAAGGGTGCAAAATGTGCGGGGGTGCAGAGACCCTGCACCACCAACACCCGCAAGAAGTATCCTGGTACACGGGTACACACGAGCTTTTCGGGTGGCGAGAGAGAGAGAGAGAGAGAGAGAGCGAGAGAGGGACGGAGGTCGGAGCGAGAGGGGTGTGCAGTCGGGAGAAGGGTGGAACGAGGGTAGTCGGCAGAGAGCGTAGACATGTAGCGCATACGCCGTCGCGACGGAGGCTGCGGCTACGCGGCGCCTACCAACCACCATCTATAATCTCTATGCGGATATCGATTTTCTACCCTGTATTTCCTAAATTTATGCAAACTAGCGGCCCGTCCTCTGCTCTCCACCCCCGTACTCCGTCTGCCCTTCGGCCCAACCGCCAACCACCCTCGTGTTCCGTGTCCTATACCTCTCTTGGCCCACCCTGTACCCACCTATAAACCCTTCCCCTTTGTTCCTGTGTCGCTGCCTCTCTGTCTCTGTTACCACCCATCTCTCTCCTTTTCGACAGTTCTCGATATCTGTCTGTCTCCCTCGCTCTACCTGCTCTGCCCCTCTGTCTTTGTATCTACCTCTCTCTTTTTCCACGATGTTCCCGATGTCTGTCTCTCTCGCCGTACCCTTCTGTCTTTCTGTCTATCTCGCTCTTTTTCCACAATTCTCGATAGCTGTCCATCTCTCTCGCTCTCACAGCCTACCCCTCGGACTCTGTCTCTGTCTTTCTCCGCGGTTCTCGATATCCAGCCCGACTCTCTCGCTCCGTCCACTCTCTGCGGGGGTTGGTCGTGTCGGTTAGCTCGGTGTTGTTCGGTATGTGTGTCGGCCCCATTCATCTAACGAGCTCAAGCGGGCTATCGCATCACGATGCACCTCGCACCTCCTCGTCACGAGGAGGTGTATTCCAGTTTACGTTGGGGCTCGATACACGCGCGCGCGCCACTCTGTATCGCAGCCACCCCACGCGACACGGGGCGAGCCTGTTTTCGGCCGCTTGTTAATGTTGGATTATGTTTCGGCTCCCGGGGTTATTAATTATCGACGCAGCGGCCTGGCGGATTACCCGCTTCCTCGACCGCCTCTTCTTTTTCCGCTCGATTTTTCCCGCTCGTCCCCCTTTTTTCTCCCCCCCTGTTGATTTTGGGACGCCGGGGCGGAGGGAAGGGAGGCTTAATGAGGTCGATGCACATCCCGGTGCCGCGAATCGATGAATAAATAAATGCCCTCGGCGCGGAGAGGAGGCACACGCCGGACCTACGTGTCGCCGAGCTGATGCGTCGAGAGGGTAGCTTTTTCCATGGTGTCCTGTCGCTTTCTCTTCCTTTTTCCCGAGCTTCTGTTACTCGACGAATTTATGGTTTGAGGTTCGGTTTAATCTCGGGAAATTTTTGTTGTAGTGAAAACTAAATGGTAAAGTAAACTCTACATCCTAGCGACGAGGAAGGGGGGGGGGTCCCTTCCCCTGCGGTTTGTCTCTTGTCCCCCTTTTTCTGGAGACGTCTTGTGCCCTAAACAGGTCAATTCTAATCGTTCGCTCGTTTAATAAAGATCTATACAGTTTTTCCACTGTTTCCACTGACAACTATTCCTCTGCGTTGTATCTCCTTAACAATTTTATGTACAGGGTGTCCCGTGCGAAAATCAGGACACAATTATTATTTAAATTGTAGTTCGTTTCAGAAAATTTTTCGAATTAGGCTTACTGTGTTTCGAGGGAGACATTTTGTAATTGTGATGGAGGTTTGATAGGTGCTTGTGAGATTTCAAGGTGACCTTGATTTTTTCACGCGAGAGGGTGAATTCATTGACCTATAATACTTTGGTGTCATATACTATACTAACGACCTTGGAATTTCGACCTAAATGACCTTGCATTGTCAGAAATAATTGGGATTTTACGTGTGTTGAAGATGAAATAGACACCCTGTATGTATATGTAATACTTCGTTTATGATATCACTATGAAAGTTTGCAATATAATTTAGATTTTTGAAATTATTTATTTTCCGAGGCTCAAAGTATTTTGAGCGCAATTTTAAGGGTAGTTTGGAAAATGGGAAATTTATAGTGCTTGAGGTTAGGTCTAATAAATTTTTTTTATAATGATATTCATACAATGATATATATTCGTGAGACTTCACGATAAAATCTTATGATGGGAAGGATTGGTTACACACAGGGTGTCTTAAAAGTAGAGTCCAATTTTTCTAGATTTTGTGATCCACAGTACCAATATAAATTCTAACATTAGTTTGTCAAAGGATAAAATAAAACTTTTTATTAGCTAGGAATTGGTTACACACAGGGTGTCTTAAAAGTAGGCTCCAATTTTTCTAGATTTTATGATTCACAATACCAATATAAATTCTAACATTAGTTTGTCAAAGGATAAAATAAAACTTTTTATTAGCTAGGAATTGGTTACACACAGGGTGTCTTAAAAGTAGGCTCCAATTTTTCTAGATTTTATGATTCACAATACCAATATAAATTCTAACATTAGTTTGTCAAAGGATAAAATAAAACCTTTTATTAGCTAGGAATATTAGCTAGGAATAGATATCGTGAATAGGGTTCTTCTTACTTTTCGAACACCCTGTATAATTGCTCTTTTGACCGAGCGCAAGTCTACATTAATTTTGTCAAAAGCAGCCATACTATAGAATCTAAAACCAATCGTTTCTACCCCTTTGGGTACTTCATCGATCCTCCTAGTATCTGCAGATGAGATTCATAAAGATTATGAGAAACTATCATTGGTTTTTCAACATTTTTGGATACTCCATTTACTTCGTGACATCAGGTAAAAATTTCCTGCTCCAATCGTGCCAAATTTATTATTAATCGGAATATTAATTTTCATATTACCGTTAGGCATAGTGGTAGCCATTTTCATCCCCAGGGTGAAGTTTGGATTAAAGAATTTTTCGAAGTAATAAAATTCTCAGTTGACCCTCTTTCCAAAATTTTGGAATCTTGTGGAACTCATGTTCCAAAGTTTTGGTCCGTAACTTTTATACTAACTGAGAAGATTCTTCGAATGATTCCCTGAAATTTCTGAGTGGAAAGTTTCGACAAAGTTTCCGAAATAAAATTTTTGTTTGATGTTTTTTCCGAAATTTTAGAATCCGTGGGAGAGGTAGTAATCTCGAACACAGTGTGCTTAGCTTCTAAGCTCTTCTAAGCTCCATGCACCTTCAAACTACCCTAATCAAAACATCGGGGATCCTACCACTTTCGACAAATAATCCTCTACCAAAAATCAACTCGAGTTATCTCGAACAAGATAAACTTCTCTGCTTTATCTTCTTCAATTTTCATGCTTTATCTTCTTCAATTTTCATCCCCTATGTTACCAAGAGACACATCTGTAAGTTTCGTTGTGGTTTCCAAGAGTAGAATTCTTAATTGAAATTTTTCCTCAATTTTATAATCTCGTGAAACGTCCAATAGTAATTTCAAAATTTTATCAAGTCATGTATTTAATTTTCGAAACTTTTTAAACGTATTAATAACCCTGTCATTTTTGATAAACAACCCCTTATTCAAACTCTAATGACGTTTTTAAATTTTTATAAATTTTTATCTTCGATGTAACAACCCTTCCCCCAAACTTTTATTAGATATAAAATTTTATAAGTTTTCGATTTTGTCAAACAACCCTTACTAGATTTGACCCCTTAGAAATTTTCATTGTCGTCAAACCACCCTTAAAAAAATTAAACCTTTATAAATTTTCATTGTCGTCGAACCACCCTTAAAAGAATTAGACCTTTATAAATTTTCATTGTCACGAAATAACCCTTAGGAAAATTAAGCTATCCCAAATTGCCACTTTCGTCGAACAACCCTTTACAAATTCTCACCTTGGCCGAACAACCCTCAGAAGATTTAACCCTTTACAAATGTTCATTATCGCCAAACAACCCTAGGAAAAATTAAACCTTTACAAATTTTCATTGTCGCCAAACCACCCTTTACAAATTTTCACTTTGGCCGAACAACCCTCAGAAGATTTAACTATTTACAAATATTCATTATCGCCAAACAACCCTTGGAAAAATTAAACCTTTACAAATTTTCATTGTCGACAAACCACCCTTTACAAATTTTCACTTTGGCCGAACAACCCTCAGAAGATTTAACCCTTTACAAATGTTCATTATCGCCGAACAACCCTTGGAAAAATTAAACCTTTACAAATTTTCATTCTCGCCAAACCACCCTTAAGAGAATCAAACCTTTATAAATTTTCACTGTCGCCAAACCACCCTTAAAAGAATTAAGCCTTTCCAAATTGCCACTTTCGCCGAACAACCCTTGCCATCTTCAGCCCTTTACAAATTTTCACTTTGGCCGAACAACCCTCAGAAGATTTAACCCTTTACAAATGTTCATTATCGCGAAACAACCCTTGAAAAAATTAAACCTTTACAAATTTTCATTCTCGCCAAACCACCCTTAAGAGAATCAAACCTTTATAAATTTTCACTGTCGCCAAACCACCCTTAAAAGAATTAAGCCTTTCCAAATTGCCACTTTCGCCGAACAACCCTTGCCATCTTCAGCCCTTTACAAATTTTCACTTTGGCCGAACAACCCTTAGAAGGTTTAACCCCGCCGAAATTTCCACTCTCTCCAAGCACCCCCTGAAAATCACCTCGAGTTATCTCAAACAACCCCAGTTATCTCAACAATCCCTCGCTCTTTCTCCAACTCACCCTTCCCGCAGTTCAAGAAACAGATCTACAACCCTCTCTTACTACCCACCCTCACCAACCCCGGTTGTTGAATCGCGTTTAATCGCGCGTGAGTCTTTTTTATGCAGCCCGGCCGGATGCTGGAAGACAAACGATCGTGGAGAAGACGAACCCTTGGCCGGGGCGTCGTGACGGCAGGCATATCGTTGAGACGCGAAATAATCCGCTTCCGCGTTCACCCTTCGCCACCCTCGCAGCGCCGCGGCTCGCGTTTTATTGCCGAGGCATATCGCGTACGTCTGGACGAGGGAAACCCTTTCGCGCGAATATTCCCGAAGGAGCGCCGGGCCGAGACGCCGGAAACAAAGGCAATAAAATTTTCGGAACGGCCTCGCCACCCCTACCACCACTCCATCTTCCGCGCGTTTTTCTGCCCGCGGCCGCCGTTATGGCCGCGAATCTGCCCGCGTATCGCTACGCTTCCGGTCCCTGTAATCCCATACGAAGTCGTACATGGGGTGGCTAAGGGTGGTTCAGGCTGCTTTCCTCGCGTATC
Source organism: Eufriesea mexicana (assembly GCF_001483705.2). Taxonomy (NCBI): domain Eukaryota; kingdom Metazoa; phylum Arthropoda; class Insecta; order Hymenoptera; family Apidae; genus Eufriesea; species Eufriesea mexicana. The sequence goes on along the minus strand of NW_016911795.1, from coordinate 415,152 downwards.
AGCAGTTTTTCCAGCTTTCGGAATGTTTTCCGCTCTCTCAGGCCGAGTTTCGATTTGGGGCTGTTTCCATGACGAATTTTCTAAAGGGTGTTTAATGTTGCGTGTTTACATTAGATATAGATTTCTTTGAAAATTGTACGTTATTTTATTCATCTTTTTCTAATTTTATTTTCATATGATATATCAATTTTTACAAAACAGCAATAAAAATAAAATTTCGTTAAATCTGGAGATAATGATCGTCGTAGAATTATTGGTATCATAAATCATAGAAAATCGTTGGGTTATCGTTGGGGTTGGTTTAAAGCAAATATTGTATTCGTGTAGTAATTTCCTCCCCAAATTTTGGGAACAGGCAGGAGATACTTAAGAGTCTAGGCGCGAGCCAGAAATCTGATTTGGCGAATTGATTGTTGGGTATACGGCGTGGCCAGATCGAGGCTTGGAGGGTGGCAAAGAACTGCGAAATTCATCGCGGCTCGATAAGTCGATTGGATTCGTTAGGCCTCCACTTTGGCCCAATTCCGCCGGTTTTACTTTTAAACGGGGCTTAATCGATAACGCGTTTCTCCCATCCGTGTCTTCTTCGATCGACGTGCCTGTGCTTTCAGCTAAATGTTTGCACAAAAAATTTCACCACCCTTTGAAGCCCACTATAACCCGATTCCACGTTCTTTTACCGTAACAATTAAATTCCTGATACGATTAAAATCGATCATGCTCTTTTTCTGTTTCCATATTTCTTTTCAAAATGGAGAATAAAATTGGGGTATATTTAAATAAAATGGCGATAGCGACGACTAAAAATGGAAATTATTTTTGGAGAACGGTGGGATTTGTGGAATCCATTTTTAAATAGATTGGGAGCACATGTAACGATAGATTAATGATAGTGATGGGGGTGACTATAGTCGATATAGTCGTATCACTATTAATTTCTTTAGCAGTGTTATATATTTTCGAATAGCAATAGGTTTAAATCAGTAATTATTACGAGTGGACAAAATTGTGATAGTGACTAGTTTAAGTTAGAATTTAATTTAGACGATGACTATACTCGATACATGTGACGACCAACCCAATTTTTCGCGATGACATCCTTCGAATTAAATTTATTTTATTCGATATATAAATGGGGAAGGGTTTTTCGAAAAATTTCGCGATGACATCCTTCGAATTAAATTTATTTTATTCGATATATAAATGGGGAAGGGTTTTTCCCCATTATGAGGGTTCCATATACGCGGTGAATATAAATAAAATAAGAAAGGCTGTTTGATTCTATTATATTAGGGTACTACATATGTGCCTATGATTACGAAAGTGGTCCAAGTCACTTATATTTGCTTCTGAAATATTAAAAGCTTCGACCCTTAAATACGTCATAAATTATAAAGTTAATTGCGATAAAGCTACAAACTCGATCTAAGGATTCAATTCTTCACTGTTTTGTAGGAAATAAATATATCTTATCGTAATATAAATGAATGCAACACGAAATAAATAATAAAATCGTACCTCTTGAGTCCATGACTTAGACCACTTTCATAATTATAGGCACATATCCGTTTGTACAATTTTAGATTCCAAAAATTATTTTCGAATCCTTGCCGCGTTTTACATAACTGTAGGACCAATATACAATCAATCACGCTTCCCAAGGAGAAGAAAAAAAATATTATGTACCAAGAACGCGTGATGGAATTCCGTAACTCGCTATAAATACACGTTCTACGTAGGCGAAAGGGTTAAAACGCAATTATCGTCCATTTATCTGTTGGTGGAACAGCTCCTTGGTCCCCTTTCTGCGATTTACAGAGCGCCATTTTCGTGTTTCCTCCGGTAGCTTCTTCATATTATTGCCACGGACGTCCATTAAATTAGAGTACAATCCGGGGACACCGTTGGCCGTTTCCATTGTCGCGGTAACGATAAATAAAAGTGGGAAGAGGTATGAGGAGAAAACGCGTTCTCCTCGTTCTAAATAAATCTGTCGACGGTATTCCCATTCAACGGCGAAAGATAGCCGCGAAAATAAAGGGGTGGATCGAAGCAACCCCCCAAGGAGAGCGACGCCGGTGTCTGAGAAACGAATGAATTATGCGGCCGGAGGACTATCGTCTCGCAGCACTACTGGGTACTCAGATTAGAAAAGTCGCGAGCCCGTGTTCCCCTTATCCTCTATCTCGCGTATCTGCTCTCGGGATCGTCCTGGAGGAAATTATTTTTTCCGCAGAGGGGTGCGATTCTTTCGTTTGACGCCAGCTGTGTGTGATTGGGAAGGGTTGAATCTTCTTTCCCATTTTTTTTTTCCTTTTTTTTGGAAGTTGTGATGGTTTTAGTTGATTTTTGGTAGGGAGCGGTGGACATAGGACACTCGTGTGGTTATTTTTCAATTTAATTTAGACGTAGTTCGAATTTAACACCGGTTGGATCCCAATTTTTATTTGGGGTCCTGTTTTAATTTAACGCTGATTGAATTCAAATTTTTATTTGAAGCCCAGGTTTAATTTTGCATCGTCTGAATTCTGTAGAGTCCAATTTTAACACCTTTTGAACCCCCATTTTTATTCAGGGCCCATTTTAATTTAACACCGTTTGTATTTCAATTCTTATTCGAAGTCCAATTTTAATTTAACACTGGTTGGATCCCTATTTTTATTTGGGATCCAATTTTAATTTGACACCGTTTAGATCCCTATTTTTATTTGGGGTCCTATTTTAGTTTAAAGCAGCTTGAATTCAAATTTTTATTTGAGGCCCAAGTTTAATTTCGCATCGTCTGAATTCCATGTAGTCTAATTTTAATTTAGTGTTGTTTAAATTCCAAATTTTGTTTGGGCCCAATTTTAATTTAACACCTCTTGAACCCCCATTTTCATTCAGGTCCCATTTTAATTTAACACCATTTGGATCCCTATTTTTATTTCGAGTCCTATTTTATAATTCAACTCCAAGTTTCTTTCAATAAATTCTTGTGTTCTCGTCAGATTATTTTGTATCTCTATTTTCTAAATAATTTTATCTCGTATTTAGATTATTGATAGTAGAAAAGACATTTATTATATCCGATAATAAATAATTTTTCTATTATTAATAAATTGGATAGGTACTATATGAGTATTGGAATATTCATCTTCAAAAAATTCTACGCTCTGAAAATCCCACACTTCATCCCTGAATCCTCTCAATTTCCCAGACCCTCTCACATCCAACGAGACACCCACGAGAACCATCCCTTCGCCACATCTCGAGCCTACCAAAAACCAAACCCGTCGAAACCACCGCCACCCTCCCGGAGACCCGGCCTAAACAGCGTTTCGTAACCTGGGCTGCAAACCTCGTTTAGGGGGGTGGTTCCGCCGCAAAGAAGAGATCTCGCAAACAAATTAAGCGCGGCATTTCGCGGCGTCTCGAGGAATCCTCGTCGTCTCGCGTAGGCTCAAAGGCAGCTCGCGGAATGAAGCGCCTCGGGGGTTGAACAGATGGGTAGTTTGGGTTAAACTGGGGGTGGCGCGGATGTTCCATCCTCAACGTAGTTATACACACGCATATACAGGGTGAGTCCCGTAATTTTCTCAGGACGAATAACCCGCGGAATATATATTTCGCGAAAAATATTTAAAATAAAAATTGTGTTCCAAAAAACACAGGAAAAAATTATTTTTTCATATGATTTATTTGTTCGTTAAAAAATTTGAAGATTTAAAAGCATGATTTAATATATATTTATCGCGATACTATATATTATATATTCTATGTATGATTAGGTTTGATAGATGACTCGTGCCTGTATGCACATATAAAAAAATGTCCCAAAAATTGCGAACTTCTGGGAGGTAATACTTTGGATAAAACTGAGTCGAAAATGTGGAATAAAATTTTTTCGTACGAGGCTTCGTTTGCGAGAAAATCGGATTTGAAAATTCGTTGGGTAGGCGCGTAGTTAGGTACAGTCTGTGCGCAGTAGATAGTCCAGTAGCACACAGTCAGAGACTAATTACAGTACTACTGCGCTAGCTTACACTTGCAGACAATATTTGTAAGATACTGATATAATTTTAACGAATAGTAAGCCTTCAATTTTGATACCTGATTTATATCAGAAATTCACGAATTTTTGCTCGATGAATTTAAACTGCGTGTATTTCTCTCGAATTTTCAAACTTAATTTTCTCGCAAACGGAGCGTGGTATGAAAAAATGTTATTCTTCCTTTTCTACTTATTTTTACACGTACAATCATTTGCTGCCCACTTTTACCACCAGTTATCAGACACCCTATATATACATACGCATATATACGTGTATATATATATCGAGATAGAAAGAGTGGTGGGAGGGGTTGTAATATTTACAACACTCTATGCAGAGGCCGGAATTGCCTATAAAGAAATCGCGGAGTCGCTTTGTTCGCGTCATAACGTAGTAACGTAAGGGGCCAGCAGCTATACGGTCGGGAAGCATGCCAAATTAATAAATATATTCCAGTCTATCCCAGCCTCGAGCCTCTCCTCTCGTCTCTCTCTCTTCGCCCGCGGAGCGCGCGTGTAGCCATCGCCATCGAGCGTTTGGAAGCGGCCCACCTATGGGCTTCCCATAAATTCTCGATCGACGCGCACCGACCAACCCTCTGACCCTCTCCGCTTCTCTGGCCATGGACACTCGAGCTTTTTCCTCGCCGCGCGTACATGTGCATACGTGCACTCCCGATCTCTCGATCCTCCGGCACCGTAATTTATAGCGCGGCTTCCGAACTACCTTCTTCCAGCATCTCGATTTATGGAACTCCAACGGGGGTATCGCTTTTTTCCCAACCGGTTTTGAATTTCGAACAGGTCCAGGATGAACAAGGGGTGGATTCGCGGGGGGTCACTTCTTGGGGTTGTAAGTTTCGGAAGGCTGGTGACGGTTTTTAGGTTAGGTTTAGGTTATGGCGAAATGGTATCGTATACTGACATTTTCCTTTTTTCCCTTTTTATTTTGATTTTGGGTTTCAACAATTTTAACGATGATCCATTGGGGTACTATAGTCTATGGTGTACTATAAGTCGTGCTTTCTCGGGATGCTAAGTTTCGAGAAGCTGGAAATGGTTTTTAGGTTAGGTTTAGGTTGTGGATAATGGTATCGTATTCTGTTATTTTTTATTTTGGGACTTCATAGTATATTATGTACTATAAGAGGTACTATAGTCTATGGTGTACTATAAGCCGTGCTTTCTTGGGATGCTAAGTTTCGAGAGGCTGGCAACGGTTTTTAGGTTAGGTTTAATGGTATCGTATTCTGATATATTTTATTTCGGGACTTCATAGTGTATTATGTACTATAAGAGATACTTTAGTCTATGGTGTACTACAAGCCGTGCTTTCCTGAGATGCTAAGTTTCGAGAGACTAGTGACAATTTTTATGTTAGATTTAGGTTATGGATAAATGTATCGTATTCTGATATATTTTATTTTGGGACTTCATAGTATATTATCTACTATAAGAGATACTTTCTTGTGATAATAACTTTCGAAAGCGTAATACAAGTTTTTAGGTTATGTTCTTCCCTTTGAATTCTTTTAAATATCGATGATTTCTAGATAGGGATGTTTTCTTGATATACAAAGTTTTCAGAAGATGATTTAAAAAGAGATTTACAAGAATATTAATATTAATATCATATTCCATTAAAATCCCAAATTTCAAAATTTAGTTTCACTTTGGAATGTTGGAAATTTTTAAAAATTTTGGATTTCTTGGAATATCGTGATCTATCATAGATATATAAAGTATCTCACATCTATCCTTACATTTCATCTGCGTTCTACAACGGAAAGACCTTTTTTATTCCAACATAACCTATCTCGCAATTTCACCTAACCTCTCAGACCCTTTGGAATATTTTTCGCGGAGCCATCTCGCGGCCGCATCGACGCGGAATAAATCGGTGGTCCTGTAACATTTTTAGCCTGTTGGCGGGCGAGGTTCCCGGTGGCTCATTTGCCCGCTTAATTCCCGTGACACGCGTTACACCGCGTGTGCACAATTTTGATAGGATAAGCGCGCGTAAACACGCGGCGAACAGAGTCGCGACAGCGGCTCGAAACGAGGCCCGAGGCCGAAAAACCGAATCGATACTCGCGCACACGTGCACCCTGGCCACTGTCGGTGTTCGCTGCGAGAGGAATCGCTATAGATTACGCTTACCAGGGGGTGGCCTGAATTTAACCCCGCCGGTTAAGCCCTTTGAACCAGGTACAGGTAGCGGAGATACAGACGCGTGTTCCTGTCGAAGACGTTTAGCTCCAACGTAATTATTCTTTTTAATTATCGAACAAAATTTTGTTTCCGTTTTAAAAGAATTTTAATTATTTCATTGAGCTTCATATTTGTTAGTAAAGTTCAATGTAGAGGGGATGAGAATATTTATATTTGAGCCATATTTAAGTCTCAATGAAATGTTTAAATATTTGGAGTGCATTCCACTGTCAAAGTACTTCGAAATAAATTTCTCTTTCCTAATCCCATGAAGATAATCGATTCCTCGAATGATGGACATCTGCCATTATCACTAGATTTACGGAACCCGTCAATTTGACGGAAGGGTTGCTCATCATTATATGATGGTAACAGATTTAGTTAACTTATATCGAGATTGTTAATATAATATATAATTGTTTTTAAATTGAACTTGTTGAGAACCTGCGATTTATGGCAACGTCACCATCTATCCTTGCTTAATATAATAAGAATGATTATGGTAGGGGAAGCAAGGGTCGTCGTTCACGCGATTTTTGGATGATCGATTTACTCTGTCTGTAAACTTGCAAGTGATAAGAATACATTACGTACTGTAAGAGCAAAGATCGTCTTATTACCACACCCTATCTCCACTGATTATCCTAACTTGCAAGTGATAAGAATACATTACGTACTGTAAGAGCAAAGATCGTCTTATTACCACACCCCATCTCAGATCTAACAGATCTAATCGTTAAAGAAAAAGGCACGTTGTTTCCTTTACCTGTAAATTTGACAGGTGTGCTTAGAAATAGGCATACAGATAGCCGATCCGTAAATCTAGTGCTAATTACCATTCGCAGAGCCGACTATTTAGGTTAACCCAGAATTCCCGTTCTCAAGCGAAACACGTCCAACACAGTAACATCCGCGGATGCATGAAAAATTTCGGAAAGCGTAGAATCCCTTGTCAAAGATTCGGGACACGTCTCCATCGTGATTCAGAAGCGCACGTGAGCCCGATAACTCGGAAATAATTCTTCCAAAAAATTCCCCCACCCCCGCCAGCGAGAACCCTTCACCGAACTCTCGGGGTCCGGGCGAAAAAATCGAGTCGCCGATCTCGTTTCTGCATAACGAATTCTCCATCCATCTGGGAAAATTTCAATGTCGTCGAGCGGAAAGCGCGGCGGGCCAAGTGGGATCGCGTTTGGAAAGCAGAAATCGCGTGGAAGCACGTGGCACGGGAAGTGGCGTGCACATGGCCGACCTAAACTCGCCTCGCCGGCTGCCAAAGATTCGTAAACCCGTAATTCGTAGGTAGCGTTGTTGATTCGGCGTACGCCAGCACGCCACGTGCTTTTCCGCTCGCGATCATGCGCCAGCCCGCTCCAACCCGCTCGGAAAAAATTCCTCGAACGTGTGCTCGCCTTCGCGATACCCCTTTGTCCCGATCCATCCTCGATCAACGTGTTTTCCTCGCCGTGCTCCTTTGTCCCGATCGATCCTCCATCGTCGTGTTTTCAGCGCCGGCCACCGCCATTTCCGGTCCGCGAGCTTTCCGGGAACGCGCGCGGTATTTCGGGACGGTGATGGCTGTCAGGCGACCGGAGCTTATTCCGTCCCAATTGTGACTAATATGACATCTGTCTGCGTTTTTCGGAGATCACCGATAATGCGAGATTATGGTCGAATTTTAGTACAGGGTGTCTTTTTATTTGAAGTAATATGATTGGACGAAACAAAGTGGGCGTCGAGTGTTATAGTTAACAAATTTCGAGGCTTAGAAATAATTCTGAGTAATTCCTGTTAGAGAAGGAAAAGAAAGGAAGAAAATATTCAATGTGTAAATTAGGATAATTTCGTGTTATTTAATTTCAATTAGATATTTGAAGATGTTTGTCGATACACTAGAAAGAATAAAGAAATTTATATACAGGGTGTCTCAGCACGAAAAAACGAATCGAAAGTAAAGAAGGAAAGTTTTTGATTCGAAGCTTTGTTTTCGAGAAAATCGACTTTGAATATTCACCGGGTGCGCGAGCACTTAGCTATGGGTAGACTATCGATACACGAGTAACAACGAGTAACAATCCATTTTTAATAATCCTGAACTGTCAACTGTCTCGCTGTCTTTTGTTTTCATTGACAACACTTTGCTGCACGAATGACGCGAAATTCAAATCTTGCGTCAATTTTGGGACACCCTATATAATTTGTGTTTTCGTTAGTCCAACGATTTGCATCAATTGTTGCTGCGTAATAAGTATCCTCAGTAATAAAAATGGAATCATATAACTAATGTACACGCTTCTCGGAAGGCGTTAAATGGTTGTTAAAAATGAATAAAATAAGGAAGAAAATAAAATTGGAGGAATTTTAGCTCTACTCAACCAACTTGGTAAAATTCCTCTCAGCGGGGAAATTAAAGGAAAAAGAGAAATCTGTCACGGTGGAGAGCGCCACTGCGCCAATTAGGAGTTTAAAAGAGGCGGCGTTTGTCCGAAAAAATGGCCAAACACGCGGAATCTGCCTGCTCTGTGCGGCTCCAATAACAATAACTTTCACGAAGTAGCCTAGCCAGCCGAGCAGCCTCTCGAGGCGTCCATTACGACGCGATATAACGCGTCTCGGCCACCCCGGCTTTCTTTACCCCCTCCCCCTCCGCTTCGCGGTCCAGCAGGCTGCGACAATTTGCCGCATAACGATGCCTTCTTTCTTCCCGTAATTGAATCTAAATATTAAAGTCTCGCCGGCTTTGGCGCCGGCCTCCTTGATTTTTCCTTCCTTAACGCACCCCCGGCGGCGGCGCTAGGCGCAGCAGGGGCGGCCGCGGGGGTGTGGCGTCTGCACCCCGACCACCGGCTAAAAGTTTCGAGACCAGCGTCCTCGTTGCCGCCGAGTATCGTTTAGAGCGATCCTCTGCCCGCTGAAATTACACCGTAACGCGTGTTAAAGGGCCAGGCTCGTTCAGAAACTTACCCCCACCTACCCTCCAAACGACCGCCTGTATTGTATCCAGGGGTTCCGCGGATTATATCCGACCGCTAGGTGCAATTGCCTTGGGTTAGAAAGGAGTTAGGCTAGGTTTATGGGGTGCCTCGTCGTTGCTCAGGATTGGATAAAAGTCGGGGTGGGGGAGGGCTAACCTCTTCAAGCATGATTTTTTACTCTGCACGTGTTCGGCGGTTCGAGAATGTATAGTTTGAATGTGTCCTCGAGAGATAAAATTATTCCTGAAAATATTCCGAGGAAAGGATTTTAGGTTAGGTTGGCACTGGTTTATATTGATTATTGTATTAGTCACACGTGGTCAGTGGTTCGTGAATGTAGGTTTTCGGGAGAAAAAAATATTCCTGAAAATATTCCAAGGAAAGGATTTTAGGTTAGGTTTGTAGTGATTATTGTATTATTCAGCGGGAAAAATTGTTAGTGAGAAAATGGTTGCACAGGATTATACGTATGCTGATGTAATTCTCGGAAATTAAATTGCCACGTAAGAATGTGAGTTGCATAGAATGGAAATAGAATAATATTTCGTAGCTGGTACTGGAAAAGAAAATTTTTCTATTCGCGAGGGTTAATCGTAGCCTCGTGTACCAAACGGGATAGAAAAGAATCTTACAGCAGCATCGATCAAACACATTCGTTCCGCGAGACTCCGACGAAAGGCGAACTAATAGAAGCGAATCGAAAATAAAGAAACGTCCCGCAGCATCGATCCCCGCCGCCGCTCGATTACACAACTCCAATTAACCCCATCGGGGAGACAACCCCTTCGCTCTTCTCACCCATTCCCCTCGGCTCTCCGTGCTCTCCACTCGTCTCTCCCCAACCCTGCATCTCCGCGAGAATGGAAAGACGAAAACGAGCTGACCGTCGGCCGTTAGGCTAAAAATGCAGCCTCCGCTTTATTTCCCGCGCTTGAAAATAGCCCGTGAGCCTCCGCGGCCGTAGTTGCTGCGGCGACAGTGGTGGGGCTCTGGCGAGTCGGCAGGAGTGGGAGTGCGGCCCGCGAGCAGTGGGGGAACGACAGCGAGCGGTGGGGGTATGGCAGCAAGCGCTGTCGGAGTGGGGTCAACCCCCACCACTGCTCTGGGGGCGGTGGCGTCGTGGGAGGGGCACATTTGCCGTCGACACACTCACACATGCAACTTGCTGGCGCTGGACGATGCACATGGGAGTTTTATATGGGGTGACACCGGTGTGACTCTGGTCCCATCGCGATTGGGGTTTTCCGAAATTGCGAAGGGAGAAAAAGTGGATGGTTTCGTGGGAAATCTCGTGGACGATTTTTGAATTTTTTAAGCAAGGAGGCATGTAACGGGTGATTTTTATTTGTCGCTGGGATGGTGGTGGCGGGTCTAGCGGTAGGTAAAGGTTTTCGTAGGAGAGTAGGTGGGTTGGAGGGTATTATGTATTACATGGGCGACATAAAGAGGTACTTTTAGCAAACTTCTCTCGCGAACTTTCCACTCCGATTCCCCGACTCGCCTTATTTCCCGGATTCAACTTTGTCTGCCTTTCAGCCTACTTTACTGGCGGACTGGGTGTTTGGGTGAATCGCGGGGTGGTAATTAGATGAATGGAGATTTGGAAGCTATCCTTGAACTGCGATTGCACGTATAACGTTTGTGGTAACTTGTATAATAACGTATAATCTAGAATTAACCCTAAACGCCTTAAGAAGGGGTTCCCCAAACTTTATTTTGTACAAAATTTTATGATCTTTATATATATTCTACGTTATGAACCACGCATACATTATATATTTTTGAATTGTACTTGATATTAAAATCGAGCAGCGGTTCTCAAGCGTCGTATACCATTGACAATAATTTATTATACCATCTTGTAAACAGTATTCATTGTAGTATAGTGTTCACTGTAGTATACCCCGCTGTACGCGATTAAAAAATTTCGTATAATTTCGTGTCACATATATTACAGTTTGAGAACCCCTGAAATTGATTTTTCGAGAAACACCCGCATTAAACTTCCGAGGGTTTTTTCATTTCTAATCCCGTGGTGAGGAATTAGAAACGAGGATGCTTACCGTAAGGTCGTCGAAAGTCGATTACACTCGGGCCACCCGGTATGCAGGAACGTGCGTACGTTTGCTAAATTCATTCGCGAGAAGTACGACCGTAATACGTAATTTCGGTGTGCGCGAATTCGAGGATGCGCTTAATGCAGCGGGAACACGTACGAGCTCTCGTAATTATGTACGTGGAATTTTAAAAGAACCTACCGGCAATGAAATTAAAAAACACCGCTCCAAAAAGGGAAGGGAAAAAAACGAGAATGGGGAAAAAATAAAAGAGGCAGGAGGGAAAAAATTGCCGAGCGACGTTCAGCTTTTTTTCCGAAAGCTCTCGCGTAAATTCAGATCCCATGGAGGAGTCTTTGACGACCATAATCGATTGAGTCGTTTATTCGCAGACACAAAACGCGTCAAATTATCGATGCACTCGATAGTTTCGATTTCCTCGCGATGTAATCGACCTTGGACATTAGGATAAATCTGATTTTATAGTGGTAGCTCTAACCGACTTTATTCTCGGTATTTTTTTCTGTCGAACTGCAATTTCTTTGTGATTTTCAAAAGTGACATCGGTCAATAATTATACGGTAAAAAGGATAGTGATTTTGGTGCGAATATTATTTTTAAAAATCTTTTTTGAAGTCCCTGTGATTAGGAAAATGTACTGGTATAAATTATTTGGGGTTGGGGAACGATGTTAATCATATTTACATTTGAGAAATTTACAAAAGGTGGATATTAATTCGATTTTTAAAAAATTCCTCTAAAGTACTCCAATAATTTACCCTAATTCTCTTTTCACTTTCACTCGAAGATCGTCCCCCGCCATTTAATTTTCCTTCTCCTCGTGCTTTAAATTTCGAATCGCGCGGTAAATTCAGCGACACGGTCATCGAGTAGTTTCAAGATGGCGGCGCGGATGAAAGCGAATCCCATTTTCACGAGTCCCCGTCGCAGTTACGTCGAGGAGGCGAGCGTGACGCACGCGTGGCTTCTTTCGCGTCCGCGGCAGGTATGCGCCGTGTCACAGCGTGTCATATATTCGCTTGAACCGTGCCACGAAGGCTCGCGGCAAATCCAAAATAAATCGCCGGCAGCTGTTGCGTCTGTATTTCGGCGCTCCTTTAGATACGAGGCGCGCATTTCCCGACGAGCGTCTCGACGTTTTTCTTCGTGAAAACTTGGCGGAAAATTTATTTCCCAACTCGTTCCGTTGTTTTCGAGGATCGAGTTCGGAAAACCAGATCGGGCGCGAGAACAGATCGCTTTCCATTTATATATGCATATAAAAGCACTCGAACGTTCGAAATATTTAATGAACAATTTGGCAATAGTGACGTATGTAGCAAGAAGGGACTCTTAAAATTGTAACAACGCATAATGTCAGTGGAAAGTATGGCTAAAAATAGGAAGCTTCGATACAACTCCCGGAGGCGATTTTCTACTTAACTCACTAGCGCCACCACGACTCGTAACTACGTTATATCGTACGATTATTTTTTAATTTCGCCGATATAATCTTGGAATCTTCTTCTTCAATTTGGCAATAGTGACGTATGTAGCAAGAAGGGACACTTAAAATTGTAACAACGTATAATGTCAGTGGAAAATATGGCTAAAAATAGGAAGCTTCGATACAACGCCCGGAGGCGATTTTCTACTTAACTCACTAGCGCCACCACGGCCCGTAACTACGTTATATCGTACGATTATTTTCTAATTTCGCCGATATAATCTTGGAATCTTTTTCTTATTGTTAGAGCATGTGTCATAGTGTTCGTGCGATATTATGGGCCCAAATTTTTAAGATCGTTCACCTTTAAACTAATTTACCTCTATGTATATTTGAATCTTAAGTAATAACGAATAACCGTCGGAAAAGAATTGCGAGGTGCTAACCAAATAATAAATCGGAAGGCGAAGCAAATGCCTGATCAGGAAGGAAGTGAATGTGGCGCGTCCGAGCGGAAAACGCGGCAACCTGTTTCCGGTTGGTCCTCGCGAGGGCCTAGTCGTGTGGGCGGATGGAAGGACTTCGCGGCGCGACGTAAAACGGAAATAGAAACGGCTGAGAGCATCGATGCTCTTCCGCGTTCCAACAATCGTGGACCAACTTCTTCTCCTTCTGCCTACCCCTTTCTCCGCCGCGGACTCGCGTTCTTTCGCTTCCTCTTTCCTCCAGCCCGGCTTTGTTTCTCGTTGATATTGCGATTGAGGCTCCCTTACTTCCTCGGGATTACCTCTGGCTGGCTGGCCCCCTTTTTAAAGCCACTCTGCACGCCACTTCCGTTCCGATGTCGTCCCCGCATTCCCGGCATGTTTGTGCCCGAAATAGCTGCCGCTTTTGTGAATCCCGGATCTCTTTCTTTCTCTTTCCTCCTCCTCAGATGGATCTTTCAAGGCTGTTATTGTCGCGTTGGAGAGCTCTAGGAAAAATCTGCCTTGCGTACGCTTTTCTTTCTCCACGCGAACGCTCAGGGATATTCCTCACGCTTTTTTGGGCTATCGATTCCGGGCATGGAGGGCTGCTAATGCTTCCGGGTTTGGGTTAAGGGTGTTTCTCGTGAAACACCCGCGAAACGTTCCGTAATTTCGCGTTAATTTCACCAATTTTTATTTTTCCGTTTATTTTAACTTTGAGCAATTTTTCATTCTACATGGTGTCTTATACTAATTTCATTTTGTATTACGTGGATTTTAAAAGGTGTGTACGTGAGCTGGAATTTTATAGAGAGAATAGTGATTTGATAGATTTGACCGATGACAGACCATTGATCGATGAGAATAGTGATCTGATCCATGGTTTTTGGATCATTTGGACGTTAAAAATCTGGGATTAGTGTTTTGATAGCTGTTAGGAGGGGTGATTATGGTTCCACAATAGGGTTTTATTTTAAATTAGATTCGATATTTTTTCTGTTTTTTAAATTTTATATTATGTTGAATTTTTTAGTTTTGGAGGTTGAAGATGGGTCAGTTTTGACATTTACTGTCATGTGTTGCCATGATTAATTGAGATTTCGAATATTCGTTGTTTTTCGAATGTTATAATTTTGTGAATTATTCTTCGTAGATCATGTGTCCCATATGGAAATGAAGATTTGCTGTAGGGTATTATTTGATGTTTAAATAAGGAATTAAATTCGGTTGAAAAATGGCACGGTTCGTGGTCTGACTATTAACCTCTTGCATCACTATTCTTTTAGACACTTAACTGAGCATTGACAATTACTGTTGGTGCGCCCCGCCCATCGTACGATATCGAAACATGCATTATTTATGTCTAGACATCCTCATTGAATGATTAAAACTGGAATTAATGTCAATCTTGAACTTTGTTATTGGCATGTCATAGGAAATATCAATTCTCATTATACTTATAAAAATATTTCAAAGATACTAATGATTTTCCAATATTTTTGACAATGATACATTGACAGAAATAGAATACTGACCTTCCTCTATAAAATTAGGTTCGATTTATAATCGTACGATTGTATTCAATCCACATCGTGGAAGTATTATTGACTGAAACCTAACTCAAACTGGAGTCATTCAGGGACATTTAAAATGATCAATTATAGTTCAAAAATTTTCTAAAATTTCATTTGAAGGTCAGAATAATTTTGTTCATACTTAATTCTCCTGTGTTACAATAAATTTCTACTTTTTCTCTTCCTGTTGACTCAAATCTTTATATGGGCTACTCACAGGCTAAGGTAATTGACTCCACTTTCTAAATTTTCCCAAATTTTAGTGTCAAAGTAATTGACTCCCACTTTCCTAATTTTTCCCAATTTCAGCGTTAATATAATTAATTACAATTTTTTAATTTCTCCAAATTTTAGTGTTAAAGTAATTGACTCCACTTTCCTAATTTTTCCCAAATTTAGTGTCAAACTAATTACCTCCACTTTCTAAATTTTCCCCTATTTTAGTATCAAATCACCGGATCAATACTCAATTCCCTATAATCCCCAATTCAAAATAAATTTCTCCTTCTCCTTCTGTATACTTAAACAATATAAGAAACGAGTTACATCAACTCTGAAACGAGCTCTGATAACCGAGTCTCCACTCTCCAAATCCACCAAACCTTGCAACCAGACCCACTAAACTCGAATTTCTCAAATAAATATATATAGCCACCTTTACCTGTATTAATCTCCAATATGAGTATCACTATCGTGTACCCTATCTCTTTGCATCAGTCCACTCGAACGATGAAGCATGCACGTCTCACTTAGACACGCGTTAGGAGTCGACGGTTGTGTCGTCGGAGCAAGGAAATTCCGAAATTGCGAAAGAATCGGCGGGTAACGAGTGTTTCGAATCGTGCAGCGACGCTTCCTCAATTCCAAAGAGGAAGAGTTCGCAAAAAGGGTTTGTCCCGTTGGGAATAATCACGCGGAACGCGACGAGCCGTCGGGCTGGAGGCGGCCCTAGCTCTCCTTCACGGTATTTACGTTCAATTTCACTGAGTCTAATGTAACGAGGGCTCGTTGGCTCTCGAAGTGAGACGAATTCGATTGCTCCGGCCGAGGCTGGATAGAGGCGGCCGATCGAACGAGCCGTACGTGAATGTCGTACAGAGAGAAAAGCATAAAAATGAACCGCCTCCCCGAGATTTATTTACCCGGAGAAACTTACGGCTTTTATTCAATACCTGACTCGTCGAGCCCGAAGAATTCCACGGCGATTGCGATCGACGCGCTGGTGCATCCAGGAGATTGCTTCTTACGTGTCCTCGAGGATTATTTCAGCGAAATCGCGGATTTTTTGGACCGATCTCGCTAGTATGCTACGTAGAACCCATTCGAAATTTCTATCTGGGCATTACGAATCGTTTTGGCGGCAAATTTGACTGTGGTATGAGACGTAATTCCAGTTTTTGATGATAGTTGAATTTGAGACGATGAATTTTCTGTGTAGAGCAAGTATTCGATTCGAAATTTTTGTCGTGACGTTACAAATTTTTTTGGCGGGAAATTTGACTGTGGTATGAGACGTAATTCCAGTTTTTGATGATAGTTGAATTTGAGACGATGAATTTTCTGTGTAGAGCAAGTATTCGATTCGAAATTTTTGTTGTGACGTTACGAATTTTTTGGCGGCAAATTTGACTGTGGTATGAGACGTAATTCCAGTTTTTGATGATAGTTGAATTTGAGACGATGAATTTTCTGTGTAGAGCAAGTATTCGATTCGAAATTTTTATCCTGACGTTACGAATTTTTTTGGCGGGAAATTTGACTGTGATATGAGATATAATTATGTTTTAAGGGAGTTTGGATATTGAATTGGAGTGTGGAGAATGATAGTTGAATTTGTAATGATGAATATTCCTCCTAAAGCAATGATTCGATTAAAAATTGTCATTGTGGTGTTACAATATTTTTTTGAGAATTTTATTGTGATATAATTCCGATTTTTGGGTCTTCGCATAGTAAATTTGCAGATATTCTTCTATCCTTGAGTACAGGTATATCTAAAATAGTTCTTTCCTGTAAATCGATAGCTAGAATCTACTATGTATAATATAATTAATCCTCTATAATTAAAAATTTATTTCCCTTTGTTGCGAATTTGCGGTCTGAAAAAAATTACAATGGATCACAATCTCCTGCCATAATCAAAAAATCGTATGTATATTATAATAATTATAGGAAAAATAAAATTAGTAATTAATCTAAATTTTGAAAATTTATAATTTACAATCTAAAAGAAAAGATGGTCACCCTTAAAAATCTCCAAACAATTATAATTATATTATTCTATTATTTTTATTTATTCTTACATTATTTTACATTGTCACCATAATAATCATAACAATAACAGAAAGAGTGAAACACGTTCTCAGAAGACGCTGCTAAAAGCGGTTGCACCCGAAACCTAACCTCACCCAACGAAACCATCGATCACCGAAAGTTTACCGAACCTCTGTCAGTCAATCAGCGAAACAATGCCGAAATTAGCGGATCGGAACGCGGCTTGTCCCCTGAACCAATTTTCAAAGAATCGCGACACGCGATTGTCAGGCACGTAGCAACGCCGGGCAAGAGCGGCTGGAATAGCATCGCGAGAAATCGGCGGCGTGAACGAGGTAAACTGCCGCGCCTAGGTGTACATACGCATGTCACGATATACGTGGCCGGTGCGTTCGCGGCCCTCCTTCACACTCGGCATACTTGATCGGGTTTATGCAGGATGCACCGTAACCGCAGCCAGGTCTCTCCCACAGTTGAGCCGGCCTGCGTGTCCGCGTGACATTTCTGTGCGCGAGACTCCCGGGACGTGCCTGAAATTTTCTCGTGCGCGAAAAACGCGCTCGCGCTACCGCCTAGCGAGTATTAAGGACGCGAGGAGCTGGGAAACGATCGGACGTGTCTCTAACGTCTAGATAGGCTGCCCGATGAACGTTCGGATAACGGTGCCGCTTTCGATGGCTCTTGCCCGAGTCCGGAGTTAGGCGATAGGTAAATTGGATTCGATTCGCGTCGTTTGGGGTGTTAATTCAATGTGGGGTGCTCCGGGACAGGCCTGTTGATTTGGGATAGCCGGCTGATTGCGATCTGGGGATAGGGGTCGATGGGATCGGGATTATCGGCAGTGTCATTTTTGGTGTCGGTGGTTTGGGTTTCGATGAAGAGTCCGGGTCGTTGGGTACCTCGAGATTTGCGGATTTCGTGGGACTCGAAGGATTTCAACTGGGGAGGATTAGGGATGGCAGAGGTGAGAGTGCAAGTTTCGGGTCATTATCGGACTAGGGGGAATCAAGGAGGTTAGAACTGGCGCGTTTATTTCTTTGGATATTCTGCTTAATAGTAGAGTTGCGTTAATTTCAAGATCTTTGAGCTTCTTTTGATCTCAAGACAAGTATAAAACCAAATTAAAGAGATTAAAACTTACTGAGATTTAACTGAACCTTATTTCAGTCTCGAATCCAAAGATAGCACGAAACCTAACCTCAAATTCAAGTCCTAACCTACAATTAACTGGGACTCAAGTTCAACTTCGAACTGAACCTAACCTCAAGCTCGAATTCAAAGATAGGACGAAACCTAATCTCAGATTCCAATCCTAAGTCAGACTCAACTTTAACTCCGAACTAAACCTAACCTCAGTCTGGAATCCAAAGTTAGGACGGAACTTAAGTCTCTGATCCAAAGTTAGGACGAAACCTAACCTCAGATTCAAATCCTAACCTACAACTAAACCTATCTCGGACGCAAGTTCGATTTCGGACTGAACCTAACCTCAATCTGGAATCCAAAGTTAGGACGAAACCTATCCTTAGATTTAAATCCAAACTCAGAATTAAACCTAACCTCAAACTTATGCCCAAATACCAGAACTAAAGCTATTCTCAGTTACGAAATCAAAGTTAGGACAAAATCTAATTCCAAATTCAAATCCTAACCTTAGGATTAAACCTAACCTCAAACTTATGTCCAAATACCAGAACAAAACCTATCCTCAGTCAGGAATTCAAAGTTAGGACGAAACCTAACCTCAAATTCAAATCTTAACCTTAGAATTAAACCTAACCTCAGACTTATGTCGAAATATCCGAACTGAAGCTATCCTCAGTCAGGAATTCAAAGTTAGGACAAAACCTAACCTCGAATTCAAATCCTAACCTCAGACTTGTGTCATTCTCCCGGAACTAAATTTATGTTCAGACTTCAAAATGAAAACTAGACCTAAGCCCAATCTTGTAATGACCGAATGGCCAATTGTCAATCACCTGAACCCGACCTCTCCCACGCAATTGAGTAAACAGGTACTCAAGAAACAACCCTCGGTCGGGCCGTATAGTAGCAATTCCTGAAACGCAATCTCTGACGGAATCTTCCTTTCGCTGGAAGAGCAGGGTCTCTGTGAGGGAAATCTCTTGGGTCGAGGTCCTGGAATCGAGGCGATGGACGTCGAGGCGCGTTTCCACGGCGTTGGGACGCGCAGCAACGCGGCAGCGGTTTTCTCGTTCCTCGCAAAAGTATCGGGGCTCGCACGTGCGTGGCAGAAAGGGGCTAGGCGGGATAGATCGACGTCGCCGCGTCGATGCATTCCGCGCGCTTTCGACGCATTTCTCAGGGACCTTATGCACCCGCGCGCATTTGCTATTCCACCGGGGGCCGCGGCCGTGAGGTGAATAACAGAAATGGAGCCGAGCAGGTCGACGCGCGATGCCCGGCTGCGAGCGAGGCGACGCGACCAACTTCGTTCGCAGATTTCCACGGTGACTGAAAAACGAGCCTGCCCTAGGCGTACGCGCTGCTTGGAATTTTATTCGACATACGCCGCGAGAGGGACGCAGAGAGAGAGAGTGTGCCTTGCGCGGAATTTTAGTCGCTTCTCCGATGGAGTTGCTTGAATGAAGAGGAACTTCGACGAGGAGTGTTTGGATTAAGGCGGTCAGGTCTGCTTGCCTCTGGAAACTTCCTTCCTCGTTCAAGATTTCGAACGTTCGAGTTTAGATTCACGATCTTTGTTACGAGTCTAGCTAGAGTTTAGCTCGTTGCTGCTTTGAGTACTACTCGTTTTGTCAGAGGACAACAACTATTCCAAGAGCAAGAGGAGACACAGCTTTGCGTGGAATTTTAATCGAGTCTTGGATCAAGTTGCTTAAATGGAGATGAACTTCCAGAAGGTTTGTTCCAAGTGTTTCGACCAAAGCGGACTGATTGCCTCTGGAAATTTCGTATCTGGTTGGAATTTATCTTTGGTTGGATCTTTGGTAGAAGTCTAGACAGAGTTTAGAGGTGTTTAGGTGGTCTAGGTGTCATCCGTTTCTGGAATCTTCATCGATTCTTGGATCAAATTGCTTAAATGAAGATGCACACTACATTGCAAGGTTGTGAATCTTTGGACTGACTAGGTGTCATCTGTTTTGGGCGAGGATTGGAACTGTTCTGACAAATGGTACCATGTATGGAATCTTCATCGATTCTTGGATCAAATTACTTAAATGAAGATGCACAATCCATTGCAGGGATGTGCATCTTTGGACTGAGGTGGTTTGTGTGCTTTGTTTTGAGATTTATCTTGGTATTTTAGGTATTACTCGTCTTGTCAGAGAATAAGGGGTACTCGAAGCACAGAATACTCAGAACTCAGCTCTTTGCATGCAGTTTTATCCTTGGACCAAGTTGCTTAAATGGAGATGGACACTTTATGGGCTAAGATGATCCCTGGGAATTTCGAAGTCTAGATTGGTTGCCTTTGATAGGCGTCTACATAAAATTTAGAGGTTATGGTTCGTTGTTGACAGTCGTTTAGAAGTTAATACTCCTTCCATTAAAAGGTAGAGGTGCTATAGGAGAAGGAGAGAGAAAGTTTTTCGTGGAATTTTCGTTGCATGCATGAGAAGGAATGCTGATGCACAGTGTTTGGCTTAAGGTGGTCAGGTTGGGTGGTCTCTGAGAATTTGGAGATTTTGCACGCCAGAAGCCTAGGTTGGTGGTCAGGTTTGGGGTCTTGATAGGAGTTTACGTTAGATTTAGGTTAGGTTCGGTATACTTCGTCGTTAAGAGTTGTTTACAGGATAGGTGCTGATCGAAGTGAGTTCAGGTTGGCTAAAGTGGTGAAAGAACAGACTGTTATCGTTAAGAGAAGACTAATATTAGAATTTAGAACTTCGTTAAATATTATATAGGACGTAGGAAATTATGCAATGCTTTAAAAATTCTTATCAGTTTTTATCCTACAACTGGAATTTTTTAGAGCTGGGGAAGACCAATAATTATTAAATAAATCATTCAGTATTGCTATAATAATCCATGCAGGTATTCGACAGACACAGGAAACTTATAGGACACCCTATAATTTCTAAGTGACATGGGTGACAAATGGTTAGATAAATTTAGATAAATCCAAATAAAATATCAGTACAGTCCACTCGAATAATTAAAGAAAATCCGTCTTTCAAGAGGTTTAGAATTCTGTCAATAAAATTAACCTTCTCCTCTTCATTGTCATCATTATCATCATCGCTCTGTCTCCAACAAAAGTTCTATATTAAAAATTCTATAATTATTATAATAGCTGTAATAACAATTAGTGACATATTATTGTAGAAAATTAAATAATTCCCCCCAAAATTCAGAAGCCTGTCAATAAAATCTCTTCTCTCCCCACTCTGTTTCTACTCCATCACCATTACCAAAAATTCCCAATCATAAACTCTCTGTACCCATAACATCTGGAAATTATTATAGAGAATTAAATACCTAGCTCAGGCCAAGTATTACCCAAGTCCACCAACCTAACCTAAAAGATTCCAAAAGACATCCCAGCTTCCCAGAAAATTCAGAATCCTGTCAATAAAATCTCCCCTCTTCATCACTGCATCGCGAAAAATGGCAAATTAAAATGGCGAAGGACGAGGACGAAGGTGCGCGTGGAACTCGGGGAAGGTCAAGATATCAGAAGGGTAGGGACGGAGGGGATGCATGGGGACGTGATCCCGCATATCGTGCCGACGAATAGTTTGAGGTCAGCGTTGCTTTGGTCCCGAGCCATCGGACGGAGTTTGTAAACTGGCGGAACTTTCCAGATCAACAGCTGCCGCGACGCATCGATATACACGGGGAACTTCTTCCGTGGAATATGGTTTCTGTAACCAGTTTACGACGATGCGTGCCGTAGCAGAACCTCCTCTTCCTCCTCGTGGACACCGAGAGAGGCAGAGGGCGAGTTCGCCAAGAGTTCAAACGACAGTTGACTCTTGGACAGTTGGCTCTCCTCTGCTTTGTGAAACGCAAGTGGAGTGACGATTTCATATCCTCTCTCTATTTTTCCTACCAACTTCTTCCTACTCTTTGGTACGCCTAAACTGGACTTCGAGATTCGCCTGATTTCAAGATGGAATTTTAATTTTTGCCTTAGAGAATTCGTCTTTAATGCACACTCAAACTTAGTCTACATAGATGACAGTAATTTTGAGGTTATGGTGAGAAGGCGAATTAACCCTTTGTGCTCGACGATTTTTTTGCTAACGAGTTGAAAAATTTTCTGCTATAAGAGTGATGATATTTTTTGAGAAGTAAACAAGAAATCGTATAATAATTAACACGTAGAATTATTTAATTTCCATATCTCACACACTTACAGTATTTTAAATTTGATATATTAATTAATATCGAGCTTCGAAATTTTATCAAATGGCGACTGAAAGGCGCTTCTCGAGTGCAAAGGGTTAATATATGGATTGCGAGTCAAGTTTTAGTAATTATAGGAATAAATACTCCGAAACCCGGTCATTTCGATTGTTTCAATAATTTCAATATCAATGAGGCGAGAGAAAATTTAGGAATTTTTTAGAAAGTGTTAAAATTAGGAAATTTGAGATCAAGTGTCATGAAATTGGAAGTTTGATGATTTAAATAACCCCTTGCACTATAATCATGAGTCTAACTCCTCAGGAATTCTTCATGTTAAATTTCGAGATCATAAGCTTTGCTAATATTATATTTCTTAACACGTGGATAATAAAAACCAAGTACTACTTCAGTGTATAATTTTTCGTAATTAAATTGAAATCCAAGGGGTTATTAGTTGATGTAAATTTGAGGAAAATGTATTGAACGGTATATTTAATTGGGGATGAATTTTTGTGTTGCAGAACGAGAAGCTGGAGGTGAAACAGAAATGGGCCTCGCGGCTTTTAGGCAAGTTACGAAAGGATATCACGCAGGAGTACAGAGAGGACTTCGTACTGAGTATCACGGGGAAGAGGCCAGCCATGTGCGTCCTGAGTAATCCTGACCAGAAGGGTAAAATGCGTCGTATCGACTGCCTGCGTCAAGCCGATAAGGTACGTCTGACTATTGCCTTCCTAATCTACTTACCCGTGCTCCCTTGCCTCCAATTCGCTCTGGGTATCATTTAACACTAGTACTACTGCCCAGTGATGTAATTACATATACAATAATAATCAGAAATGACAGTACGAAAATAAATTGGTTCACATAATCAGGTTCATATTTAAATTAAAGACCCTTCGATTAGGTTAGTATTTAAATAAGGGACCCTTTGATGTTAGTATTTATTGGTTATAGCAATAATAAATTTTGGGGAATTAGTCTATAGATACAGATAAGTAGCTCATATTTCGTGGACAGGTATTTAGAATTCCACTTTTGGATAAATTAACCCTTTCAGCATTTTTCATTTAACTCACTAGCGCCACCACGACCCATATCTCCAACAAACGTTAATATCGTATGTCTTTCAATTTTATTGATACAATTCTGCAATTTTCTCCTTGCTATGTCATATCGTATGCGCGATTAAATTCTCGTGAAAGGGTTGGAAAATTAATTATAATTAGATTCACACCCCTAATATTGATCCATAATTAACCCCATAATTAACCCTACTCAAATTACCAGGTATTATTCATCTAATAAGTACTCCAAATTAATTTTTAAACCAAATTTCGTCACATTTGCACACCCCACGTATACTTTCATCCGAAATCCAAAAATTGAATCCTCCTTAAAAACAGAAAAAAGAAAATTAAGAAAATAAAAGTGAAGGGTAGTGAAATATGGTATCATGAAATCGGAAGCAATTTCCATGAGTCGATACCGCGTGAAATTCTCAGAGGAAGTCGGAAACCACCGTGGACCATAGGAAATGGAGACTGGTCCCGAGTGGTGTCCCAGCACCTAACCCAAAGCTAGCCCAGCATCGGGGCACAGGCAATAACCCCGGTCCCTATCGTTATGTCGCAGGTATGGAGGTTGGACCTAGTAATGGTGATCCTCTTCAAGGCAATTCCGTTGGAGTCGACGGACGGGGAACGGCTGGAGAAGACTGCGGAATGTGCTCAGCCGGGCCTTTGCGTCAACCCCTATCACATCAACGTCTCCGTCCGGGAACTCGATCTCTACCTCGCCAATTTTATCACCAGCCACGGTAAGGGATCACCGCGATGGCCGTTCGATTAAAAGGAGACTCCCGATCGCGTGGGAGTTTCCAACAGCGGAATTTATTCGCCTACAATTCACGCGGCCCCTAACTCGTATCGCTGTCCGACTCCTTCCCGTCCTCGTTCCTCACCGGTGAATCAATCGTGACGATTTAACAGGTTACTCGGCGGCAGATTTAGACACGAATGAATCATGTCTTATCGCCCGAGTGTCTGTCTCTCGATACTTTCGCTAAGTCGTTTGACACTGTACCAGTTGGCCGTTGTTCATTTAGGTGGACTCCAAGAATGAGGTATCACGCGACGCAGCTTCCCATCTAGCCACTCGTCAAACGCGTTTCTCAGCTTCCCAAATTGCCTCTATCCCAAATTGTCTACACTGTGATTCCAAGAGACATGTCTGATTAGCGATTGACCTGGCTCATAGGCTAGCCATCAAAAGACCTATTGTTCATTTAGGTGGACTCCAAGAATGAGGTATCACAGTAGCTTGCCATCTAGTCAGTTGTCAAACACTCAGCTTCCCAAATTACCTAGACTGTGATTCCAAAAGACACGTCTGATTAGCGATTGACCTGACTCATAGGTTAGCCCTCAGGAGACCTATTGTCCATTTAGGTGGTCTTCAAGAATGAGGTATGACACTAGTTTCCTATCTAGCCAGTCGTCAAACACTCAGCTTCTGAGATTGCTTCTATCCCAGATTGTGTAGACTGTGATTCCAAAAGACACGTCTGATTGGCAATTGATCGGACTCATAGACTAGCCATGAAAAGACCTATTGTTCATTTAGGTGGATTCCAAGAATGAGGTATCACACTAGTTTACCATCTAGCCAGTCGTCAAACACTCAGCTTCTGAGATTGCTTCTATCCCAGATTGTCTAGACTATGATTCCAAAAGACACGTCTGATTGGCGATTGACCTGACTCGCAGAAGTACTCCTAGACCCGAGCAACTTCCGATCCACTTGGTAATCGACTTATCTCTAACCAATCCCATCGAAGATCCACCCGATCACCACTTGTCTACGTTGCTCCTGTTCCACCAGGAAGCATTGGCTCGGTGGCGGTTCACGGTTGATCTCGTAAAGACCCAGAGGAGTAGAGAGGGAGAGGCGGGTGGCGGTCTGAATCGAGCGTGGCGCGTTCATTCACTCGCACATCCGTCCATTCAAAGTGTCCACTCGACTCGGCTTCGATTCAAAGTTTCTTGGAACGCTCTGCCAATTTCACCGGCCCCCATACAACGGGGCTGCTGTTTTCATGGCGCGGGCCCGGTGTCGCGCGCGAGCCCATTCCACGCTGGCTCGTTTTCCAACCGGCGTGCGGGGACAAAGACCCGTAGGGAGAGCTGGCTGATGTATAACGAATCCGATTGGCAGACTTTCGCCACCGCTCCAAGGATCGGTCTTCAAGAATAGTCGATCTTGTCCACCGTCCAAAGGCATCCGATCGTTTCGCGTTCCATGAGCCGGTGAATTTAACCCGATCACCCTAACCCCTCTTCGCGGATTCTAGAGCGGATTCTACGATGAATGTGATCGTAGACCTGGGAGAAATGGACCGAAGATGGTGGATGCTTGGAAGATTCGGAAGGTTCTGGCTGATGGAAGGTGTTGGGATGAGATCAAGCTCTGGGGTAGTCTGATGGGGCGTTTGGGATAGGGGTTAGGTTAGGTTAGAGGTACTACTACAAGAGTACTGGACGGGGTTGGGGTACAGAAAGGAATCTTGGAGGTTTGGATATTTTTTGGAGATTGAAAAGTTGTTGACAGCTCTGAATTTTGAAATTTGGAAACCGAGAAAATTTTTTAGTTCTCAAATAGTTCGAGATCGGAAGAATTTTTTATTAGATTAGGTTAGGTTGATCTTAGGATTCTCTGGAAATTGGGGTAGGATGTATAACCGAAGGATGTCTAATCTTCAGGCTTCTGAATTCGAGCAATTTTCTAACCTCTCTAATATTTCTTAGCCATTGAGTACATTTAATCCCTGGAAACTCGTTCGGTTCCAAAATTCCAAAAATTCTATTAAATTCTGTGATCTCAAAATTTTCAGAAGTCTCTACTCTAGTTAAAAATTTGTCAAATCCTAAAAATTTTCCGAATTCTCGAAATTTCTCGAATCTCCAATCTTCTGACCAGGTTTATCAAAGTCCCTTTGTCTTCAAACTCTAAAACCCTCTCTCACCCCCTACAGTCACCAAGACCCTTAAAGTCTACCTACATCACCCCTAAAATCCCGCTTCGTCACCCGAAAAATTTCGAGAATATTAAAAATCCCCGCCATTTTCCGAGTTTTCCAAGCCCCCAAAATTTCTCGAACCCTCGACTCTGGCATGGCCGACATCGAGCGGGCGACCGCACGGTCGGTTCATCCCGAAACAAAGAAACGAAGAAAACAAGGCGCACACGTGGCCCGTTGATCGACGTGTTTCGATCGATCAGCTGGCAGGAGGGCCGGGACTGGCGCCCGACCGCGCTTCTTCTTTCATTCGGTTTCATCGAACTCACTGACTCAGTCGGGAAACACGTAATTTCCGTACGTACGTACGCGCGCGTCCTGGCAGAGGCCGGTCTCGCCCCGTGGCTCGCACACGCTCCGTTGGCTGCTCTCCTCTCCTCTCTCTCTCCTTCTTTCTCGCAGGCTACGAACCCGTGGCGCACACACGCCTTGGCAGCCGGCTTTCTAATGTTTACAGCCGCGGTTGACGCAAAAATTGGCCAGGCCTACCGCGCACCACCTACGAGAAAGAGAAAAAAACGCACGGCTGCCAAGACATGGGGTAGGTTAGGCACTCTCCAGACCGTCCGACGCCATCTCCGATCGTCTGCTCGCTCTCCCTGGCGGGAACGGTGCTGACCACCTAACCTCATTTCTCTCCGTGTCCTGCCACGTATTTTCCATGGTGCTGACAAACGAGTGAGTTCCATAGGACAGTTTCATCGATTGTGTTCGAAGGTAACTGGTTCGCCATGCTAGGTTAGGTCGTGGGGAATGTTAGGTTATGTCAAACTAGGTGTATCTGGAAAAATTGTGTCTCGCAGAAAAGAGGTTTTGTTTTATGGTTGGTTGTATCTGTGTGTCGATGAGAATGTGATCTAGGCCCACAGAGATTTCTGGGTCGCTTGTTCTATTAATGAGATCGGCATGCTTAAAAGTAGAGCTTAATCTGACGTTTCTATATATACGTAAGGAATTTTAGAAGTCTGTGACTGTGCATTCGTCGATTTCTTCGGGATCGATTATCGTAGAAATCTCTATGCAATTTTATCTAGATGGCAGTGGAGAATGGGGTAGGAATTTCAACGTTGGGAATAGAAATAGCGACCCAATTAGCAAGTCAAACGATTTTTTCCTTTATCTTGCGATTTTACACAGTTTATTCTTCGATTAATTTCTTTTGTCGGGGAAGTTGCTAAAAGTTGCAAAACCAGTTCATTCAGGCGAGATCAGTTTAATCGCCGTTATTTATTCGTATCGAGGCTGCAAGCACAAAGAGCTTTGCGAACTTCGCGACCCAATTAATGTCCGAGACAGTCTCGAGGCGCTGCTCGCTTTAAACGCGAAAATTCGTTCGTTTGGAATCGCCATATTTCAAAGTTTCCCAACTTCCGCGGATTCGCTGGGAAAGACTTCGTAGTCTAGCTTTTTACTCTCCGCGTCCCACTTTCGGAGGCTCAAGGTCTCGTTTAAATTCGAAAA
Source organism: Eufriesea mexicana (assembly GCF_001483705.2). Lineage (NCBI taxonomy): Eukaryota > Metazoa > Arthropoda > Insecta > Hymenoptera > Apidae > Eufriesea > Eufriesea mexicana. Next base: position 387,241 of record NW_016911795.1, on the reverse strand, counting down.
TTCGTCCCCGTATTTGTACCGATTCGTGTCTCCCTTCCAAGGATTTCCACAAATTTTTAAGTACTCTGTACATTATAGAAAATTTTCGCCGATATTCCTCATGTATTATACGTGAAAAATTCTATTTCGATTTTTACTCGAAACATCGATTGTACGACATAAATAACGCGCGTTCCGAATAGGCAGCGCGTGATAAATCGAAGCGGCGGTCGATTGTCTGCCATCTATATTAATTCCGTTGCTCTATGCCTGTAATGTTTCGACCAATCGCGGCGTAGTTATTTAACGGGACAACGATCGACTCTCTCACGGTAAGAAAATGAACTATCGGACGTATATGGTCGCAGCGCGCATGCGTAGAAGTGTCGAAGAATGCCGGTCGACGGTGCACGGGCGACGAACGATCAACATCATAAAAATTCCTGGCCCTCTGTAAATATACACGCCACCACAATAATATAAACTTGCTGGCTGCCAAGGCGTGGCGTGGATAGCGAAGGCTTCGCTACTTCGGACCCTTTCGGATTATCCGCCGCGTCGACGTATGCTAAAAGTAGACACTTGCTCCGTTCGTTTCGACTGACCTAATAGACGGTACTATTACAGAAGGGAAGTACAGCGAGACGCATGGGAACCAGGTTTGTCTAATATTTTAATTCCACTTGCGAACCTTCATTGTCATTACCGACTGAACGATGGAATGGTTTCTTTTAGCGAAGTGGTTAAGCCACGTGGTTGTGAGGTTATGCTGCACGATTATCGACGGTGGATGTGATACGATTAAAAGTAACCTCGAATAGAACACCGGAATCGTCGCTGGATTCGAAAGGCCGAAAGTGATTAAGAATTTCTAATTAGGTCGATCTTGATTACCACGAGGATCAAATTATCCGTAGAATAGGAAGTTAGATAAACGAATTACTAAAGTCATTTTCGTTTCAACACATTGTACTACGGTATAGCTTGATCCTATTGTTACGTTACGTACGCTTATACACACTTGTTATCGTTTCTTTTTTTATTTGACATTAATATATTTTCTTTCAAATATTCATTTCTCATATCAACTGAAATTTAACCGGCGTACAATGTGTTAAATGATCATTCTCATTTTCGAATTCAAACAAGATAATATCACGCTTCAAACACCGTTATTTATTATTCTATACACAGAAGAGTCCAAAAATGAGCACATGGAAACTAAAGCTTGGATCAGACAGCACTAACGAGTGCTCGTTCCAGTTAAGTTGCAACCGTTGATTCTCCCAAGATAGATTTAGAAGAGAAAAGTAGTATTTAGGCTAAAGAAGGGAAAGAAGAGGTTAGTCGTCGAGGCGCTACGTATTCGCCCTAAGAGCTAAATATCGCCCGGCCGGCCGGTTGCGTAAGTATCATCGTCTCTTATGAAAGTGTTAGAGAGAGGACAGGTGCCTCGACGCGTGTCGTTCTCGGACACGTCGCATTTTCGCGATGCCACTGCGGCAAGCGAGGTCCGTTTTAGACGGGCCGCATCGAAAAGTCGGCAGGAAAAGCCACGCCGTATGACTTCGATAATCCGGCAACAGCCGGAATAGACCGGGAGACCTTCCGTCGTGTTTCTACCACGACGACCAACCAGATTTCGCCACGTGGATTCGTCATTAACCCTGTTTTCTCCTAAATAGAATTTTTATTGCATCTACATCAAAGACATTAGGTATACCTCATTTTTTTTTTTATTATTTATTTTACTTGAAACTTTTAAGACTTTCGTAGTGGGTCTTTGAGGTTATGTTCTGGATTTTGTTAAAACCGTAGGTGGTAGCGAACCACGATGGACAAACACGAGCACCAGGTTACCAGGAACGAAGAATTTTTCAATCATTGGCCATTTCGAGTCAGGTCCAAAGCTTCAGAGAATTTCGCACTACTGCAAAATCGAGTTCCACGATAGATCGATTGCACGAATCGAACGCGAGCGAGTACTCGGTAAATCTCATCTCGACACCTTTTAAATCCGGATTTCAACGGACTGAATCGCTCTTTTTCCAAATTTATTTCCTCAATCCTCTCGCGGTACTTTCATCGTATTATTTCTGCAAACAATGAGAGCGGTCTTCGCGTTAACAAATAAGCAGGGTACAGAATAAACCCGCGGCCTGTTCGTCCGAATTTTTCGACCGTTCCCGAGGGAAACGCGTGCGAGTACGCGTACTCTCGCGCGCTCGCGCGTTTCACGCGTACACACGCTTCAAAGTCGGTGTGCCGTGCACGCGAGCATGTGACCATGCGTGCCGATGTGTGCTCGCTCTATAAATAAATAGGCGACGGACTTTTCCCTCTATCTTTCGAACACCGTGCTCGCTTATATGTTGATTTTCATTCGTGCCTCTACGAATACCTGAAATAAATATTCTCGTACCTGCGACTAATCCTGTACCCCTCTGCCTTCTCGACTGCGTTCTCTCGTGAAAAATTTATGTAACGAAAAATTCGAAACTAGCCGACGAGTTGTAAAACGTCTCGTGAAAACGTCTTCGATCCTAAAAGGATAATTTTGACGAGCAGAGGGGAGGCGGGATCGGCGGTGTCAGCGGTGAGGATAATATTTATTATAGTCAGTGGAGTATTATGACGTCAGTAACAAATTCTGTCGCTATTTTTAATAATTCTTGGAAAGGTGGATTAGATAGCTCGCCTTGTATAGTATGGTCAGTCGAAGGTGGGGGTTTATAGATATTCATACTGCATGGTTGTAATCGCTATCGACGTGCACCTATGAATATACATCGATACAGAGTGGAAACTCTACCCAGTTTCTCGTCTAACCCGACATTTTTTGAATTCTCGTTTTAGATTCAAGATCGTCGAAGAAAAAGTCGCAGAAGATAATTTGCACCCGGCAGATGCTTCGAGTTATTATAAATAAATCTTCCGTAATCTCCGTGTATTCGTGGCAGTTTTCACGTGCAGTTTTCTTTTCGGTTCACTCGAGGTATAAATTTTGAAAATCTTTTGAAAATCCAAAACTTCAATTTCGAAAGAATTATAGCGGATAGGTATGAACGATTTATTCGACGTTGTACGCCGTGCGACTCTCCGGTGCAGAGTTTTCGAGAAGGTTCTCGGAAAAGCCTGTAAGATGGCCGTCCTTGAGGCGGCGTCCCCGTGCCGTCGCCGCGAAACCTCTCGCGCACTCATGGATCACATGGTGTCAACAGATCCGCTCTCTATTATTGTTCCAAGAGCGAGCGTATCTATCGGTGTCTGCTAAAATTTCTGCGTCGCACACACGCACCTGTCGACCGGACCACTGGCCGACTAATTTTGCTGTTACTCCTCTAGAGGATCCTCCGTTAGCCACTGGATGTCGCAACCGATTCTCGGCAAAACGATCTCGTTGCCTCGTTAACGTGTTTTCTAAACCGACCAGCTCGTAAAACCAGACACGACGTTATGCTACATTGTAAATCGCAATTGTTAACTCGTAAATGGAAATTCCACGAAATTTCTGTCATTGTAATATCTCTCCTTTGAGGTTAGACTAGAGTTAACTTCTTTGAGGTTAGACTGGAGTCAAGTTCCTTAAAGTTAGACTGAATGAAATATTCTGTATTGTAATATTCTCATTTAAGAATTATAATTCGATATTTAAGAAACTTTATTCGATTATAATTCTTTCTTTAGATAATTTGCCATTTTTGAGGGCGCTTGACACAACCCACAGGTCGTTGTTTCTAACCTCAAATCAGAAAATAAAAGTTCAAAGGCGTCCATCCAATTATAACAATTTCCTTCTGTATATACTTGCAGATTTGGTTTCTTAATAAGAATTCGAGGAAATTCCTTTAGAAATAATATCCTGGAAACTCCAGTTCATTGCGGGTTCTCGTGGAAAATGGAGTATCAGCCTAAATGAAATATTCGAAGAAGCTAGCGAATTTTACGATTCGATTCTGTGGAATATGTGATTTTAATGCGACTCGGTTGGACTAAACCGAAATAGACTCGCATTAAAATCGCGCGTCTTGTCAGCCGTGTTCACCAGATAAATTCCGCGAGCTGCGAAAACAACAGCGTGCAATATCTCCGATATTTCCTCGTCAACCTTGGATCCTTGCGATTTTCAATCCCCTTCGATCACTCGTCAGCCGATCACTCTTCTCCCTCGGATTCCACGATCGGAAAGCGATCGCTTATCTCGGCGCTGTGGACACCGATATAAGCTTGACTCGTAATTAAAAATAACCCGAGAGTGAACGTATGTTTGTTAACGTCTATTTATAAGCGGTCGTTCGTCGGTTTTTCGGCGTTGTCGGGCAGTTGATCGAGGGTGTCGCGACGATTGTGAAACGTTTTTCCGAATCTCCATCCGCGCAGAAGGAATCCATCTTCTTCTCCTCTCTCTCTTTCTCTCTCTATCTCTCTTCGTTCCCACCACAGGCTCACCAACTGCCTCGTATACTCGCACACACATACACACGCGCGAATACTCTTTCTATCTGTCTCTGTCTCTTTCGAGAAGTCGAACACACGTTCCGGGCTCTCGTGTATTTCGGTGATATGTTGCGTAATGAGATTTGCGTAAGGTCCCGCGATATAAAACACCGTGTGACAGCGAAGGTGAGATGGGATGCCGAGAGGGTACCGTACTCCGAAATCCGAGTCCGGGGAATCCCAGCTTCCCCGATTCGTCTGGGTCAAACGGTTTCGCAACTTCGGGTTTCGAAAATCGCACAGGGATGATTTTGCAGAGGAAACTAGGTGAATAACTAGTCAGACAGTCCAAGAAATTAGTAAAGGCTAGAATTTTATTGACACGTCATTGTCAGAATTGACAGAGTTTTCGGTATACCCATGAAACAAACTGGGCAAAGAGAAGCATATGGACATGTCCTTATGGCATGATGCATATGACTCGAAACAGAGATGATTTTATGCTATAAGAACCTAGGTGTAATGTACAGTTTTAGCGTGTGATGAGGTTCTAGACTATGTACATATGTTAGACAAGGATTTTATGTTATAACAAAGCTAGCGAATGACTAGGTACTGTGCTGAACGTGTTAGCGAGCTGAAAATGACGTAGCGAAGGTACCAAGGAATGTTTGCGAAGGTAAAAGGGAAAGTTTCGAGTGGCAGGAATATGTAAAAGAATATTGGCTTGAAAACATAGCCCAAAAACTGTCCCGGATCTCGAAGAGATATCGGCTGAAAGAAAACTAACTTGCAAATCCTCTTCGATTGTTACAGAGGTCCTAAACGGCATCTGCAACGCGAGCAAGGAGGAAGAGAGGCGGCGAAAAGGTAAAGGAATAAATTTCTCTAAAACCCTCTCGACGATTTTTTTCATTGGTATCCCGCGAGTTGGCGCGTCAGTATTATCAGAGTTGAACGAACGAGCAACGCCTCATGGTCGGCTGGGTTCTGTTCCCAGGTGCAGGCTACCACGAACTATATAACGGTGTTGTCTGCAATGACACGATCCTAGCGACAGGTGTCTTCAGCTCCAAGGAGCTCTGGATGCTTTCAAAAGGTACGAGACGTAAGATCCTCTCTCTTCATCATCTATTGCATGGACCGGTTCACCGATCTAGGGTATCGAAAGTCTCCAGTAGTAATCTCTTTCACGTGAATAAGAAAAATCATTGAAAAGAACATGAGAAAAGTCGAATTAGCTGAAAACAGAATCCTATGGATGCTTTCGAAAGGTAATCAACGAATCGATATCTGGGAAACCTTTTGAAAGCATCCTCCGATGATGAAGTAGGAAGAAACTCGCTCCACGATACATTCTCGAGGCTGATTCTCGTGATCGAGCACGTCGTTATCCGTTCTATCGATGTCGATTTATCGTTAGAAACTTTATTCTTAGCCGTGGAACGCGATTCCACTCGACGGTTATCCTTTCGACATACCTGAGACCACTTCACTCCTCTTTCGCTATCAAGGACCCGATGAACGATTGGCACGCGTTGCGTGTGTACCGTGTCGGGCGTGCACAGTGGTCTGTTAGTGTAATCCGATCAGAAAAGGATTGTGCTCATGGCGAACGCCACTTGTTCGATGACTGCCACCCTCTGCAGCGAGCTGCGAATCTGGAAACGTAAATTTAGAATCTAGTCCTCTGCTCTCCACACGGGTATCGCGATTGGGCCGACGACGATGAACGTTCAAGGTTGTTTCGAATTCTTTCGCGAAGAGTAGCGGAGAAAAGAATAGAGGAATAGGCGGACGGTCAAGGTTGTTGATGGCACTCGGAGCTCGTCCCATCGATAGAGCAGCGGAACCCAGTGTTATTGCCCGACATTGTCTGCCAATTTCCGTCACGAGCATATACAGAAGCCACCGAGGTGCCAGTCCCTCGGTTCCTTCTCTATTAGTCACCGATAATCGCACGGCCAAGTTTCACCTGTGCCTCTGCCGTCTATAGGACTCGTCAAACCATCTCAAACATCCTCAAACATCCTCAAACCCTTTCGAACACTTGGAACAGCCCGATCTTGGTCTCCCGGCGCCTTTCAAACGACTTCAAACCCCCTTCAAACGTCTTCAAACGTCTTCAAACGTTCCTCAAACTTTCTCAAACACTCGCAGGCTATCTACGAATTCCTTTCGTTTGGAACGAAAGCAAGATCAAGGCACGTTACTGCTCCTGGCCTGAAAATGAGACGATTATCGATTGGCAGTTGGGCAGAACGATCCACCGTTCATCGAAATCCATTTTCATCGGGGTCCACGTCGAAGGGAGCAACGTGGCACGCGTGCACCGCTACTAAATGGAATAATAGGGCAGGGGAGCGCGTATTGAGAAGCGGCGCGAGCCTCGAAACGCCTCGACGTATGCATCTGCACTCTTCCTCCCTCCTTCGCCCCTTCCTCCCCATCCTCCTCCACCTCCTCCTCTTCCTCCTCCTTTTGCCACTCCCTCTCTCTCCCCCTGCCGCACCTCGCGTCACCGTGGCAGGAGATTAGTATGCAACCCGGTGTATTAATAGACGGGGAACAATGCTCACGGCCTCAGAGGCTGCTGAGAGAGCCTCGCAGCTCTCTTTCTCTCGCCTCTCCCTCTGTCCTCCTCTATCGCCGGATGAGCCAGCTCCCTTCTGCCGATCTTTGCAACTCGATCGAAAGGCTTTTTCTAATGTCCCTCTAGGTCTGACTAGCTATCAGAAGGGACTCCACTTGGTCCTATTCGAAATTTCCCACCTGGAGTCACTCTCAAGGATGAGAAGTTAGGCTGGGGGTCCTGGTTAGAGCGTTTCAGCTCGTCATACATTCGCTGCAAGAGTTATTCTCATTCGAGACACTGTTTTAGGTTCGGGATAGTCCAACCGGTTGAAAGACGACGTTCCAAGAGCAACGAAAATGTTTCTAATCCAAAAGCAACGGAGATTCCTGTGCTCTGCAAATCCTCGGAAGAGACTCTTCAGCGTGAACAAAAGACGCGCCACTTTCACAGTCCCCCCTCTGCTCCGCGCTTCTCGCAAGCGCGAAAGACTCCCAGTGGCTTCATCCCCAACGTACCTAGCCCTCGATCATCGTTTCCCCATCAATCTCAATACCGCATCGGACGAGGACGCGCCACGGGGGGTTAACCGTCCGACAATGCCCACCCCCCGACGCCGCTGGCCAGGCGTAGGAATTTTTTCAAAGTTCACCAACTGGTCCAGGTCCTCTCCGCGTTCCGTTGGAAAAACGTGAATCAACGGTGGAGAGAAAAAAGACCGTGAATCAGTGTCCCGACGCCGTGCGCGATTTTCCACGAATTTTTTTCCAACCCTCGGATACGTCACTGGTTTTTTGTCAACAATGCACTCGGCCACACACGCGCTCGCGGACACACATAGACAGGCCTGCACACACGTGTAGGAGTCTCGAGCGGGAAAATGGTAGGCCCGCAGGGGGGCAGTATTTTCCAGGGATTTTTTTTTCTCTGCCGATGTGAGAGCCACAGCACACGTACGGTGGATAAAAAGGGGCGCAATTTCCGCGGGGTGGAGGCCTAGCTCGGCTGATGTGAAATAGAGAAGAATATCCTGTCGGTGGTGACGGTGGACGACGTGCAAGACGGGGCATAATAGAAACACGCCGCCCCTGGGGGACCGGGTGGGTTTTAGTTGCGGAATTCGGACGGTCGCCGGGCAAATGTATGGAGAAGGGGTATGGAGTTAGGGTGATTGGGATCTTCTAGAATGGTATTTGCCTTGTTCAGTCGCTAATTCTCGCCGGAAAGGTGGGTCCAGGTTCTCTATGCAAATTCCTTTAATTCCTTAGGAACTAATGCAAAGACGTTACGCAACCGACGGAGTTGTTGCTTGAAAAAGACCAGCCTGGGGTATCCTCGCGCGTGAATTAACATACAGGCATCGAGATAGGGGAAGTTTATTCTCCCTCAACCTACCAACTTCCCGCGCTAATGTAAAAACTTACCGTTACCTTGGTAATCCCTGCGCACCGAAAGTCCCTAGACTTCTCCCTAAATAATTACCCAGCGAGACAGCCTCGCGGTTCCAACTCCGTGTAAAGCCAGGGTACTTCCTCCGCTGTTTCCATAGCTGGCAGATGAGTTAGGCTACTGCGTGACGCAATCTATCGCGAATTGGCGAAAAAGTCCGCGGATGTATCGGAGATGTTGCGGATACCAGTCGCGGAATCGGTTAGTGCTTTACTAGCGGGTCGCTTACACAAGATGCAAATTCTACGGCAGTAGCTCAACCTAATTGGTCGTTGACCGTCGTGCCACGGGGAGATCCCTATATTTACGCGTCGCCAACTGCGACAAACTGGAATCCTATTATTTTACGGTGGCGCTGATTCAGCGCAACGTGTAACTGGAGCGTATTCTAATGGCCGGCACCACGATTAATTAACCGATCCCACCGCCACCATCATCCCTTCCACCACCCCACCCCCGAAACCCCAACGTTCGTCCCTCCTTGGAACACGGCTGTGTTTACGCGGCCCACGACGACCGTGTGTGCACTCTCTATCTCCGTCTCCGTCCGCTACGCGTCGCTCCCGACTTCTCGGCAACACGATTTAGGGCGGAATCGATGGATAATTGGCGGTATTAATCGTCGGTGGGAAGGTTTGATTGGTCGTTGGATGTTGCTAGGGATTAAACGGGATCGTTTTGCCCTCACGTGGACTGGATAAATCGTCGAAGTGGAGCGAGTTCGATCATATGGAGCTTGGTAATTTACTTCGTTTCCCTCGATCATTCGATATCCTAGATAACCCAAAACGGTACGGTAACTTCCTCGGCGATTCGTTCGATGCATGGTATAGGACGTTTTACGAGTTACACGTCGGAGATCGGAAATGTTGGTTTCGCGAGATCCTAGAGTTTCGCATCGAACGTAACCGCCGCGAGGGAGAGATGAAAATTCCTCCTCCGGCTGAGAGGCAAGGTAGGGGGAAGGTTCTCGAAGGAAAACGCGCGGAAGTGCGATTTCCTCGGGAATCGAGACCGCAAGAAGACAAACACGACGAAGACCACGACGAAGACTACGACTTAGGGAGGAGGACGACGAGGAGGAGCGGATGACGTACGAACGCGCGAGGATCCGTAACCGCTAATGTGTGTCTGGTTTCAGCGTCCATACTGCATGACCTCAGCGACATGCAGCCTCAAATAAACGCGATCAAAATAGAGCACCCGCCGTACTACTGCAGCAGCTACACCCCTCCGTCCGCAGCCACGGCCGCGGATCATGCTCAGCCAGCGGCTAGCTTCAGTGAGTTTCAAAACCTCTACGTTCGTCCTTATTTTTAGTGGATGCACGCTGTCACCCGGTTCCGCACGGATTTCTATCTTGCCGTCTCTCTTCAGCCCGCGATGCATAGACAGACGCGGAACGTCGCGACGCGTATCGTTCTGCGCGACCATTTCGGATTCGCTGGTCGGAGAGAGAGAGAGGCGAGGAACCGGAGTCGAAGATGTGATTGATTGGCAAACGATGGATCGGGAACGGGGAGAGGCAGAATAATTGATAGCGTTTCGAATTAAAGGGCTGCCATCGGAAAGAGTTTAAATCGGGAAAGCTGTTGCTCGATGGCTTATCAATTGGACACTTTTGGAATTCGTTCTTTGAGAGGTTAGGATTTATTTAGCACCAATTTCTTTTCCGATTCGTCGCGAAGTTAGAGGTTTAAAGAATGCTTCGTGTTTGAAGATGCATTGAGATTCGGAATTCCGGGTATAAATTCTAAATTTTTAGGTTATGTACGAATTTATAATATCAAATCGGAGGCTTCGCGGTACACATCGTTGCGAATCGATGGTGTTATAATTGAGAACGTCCCGTGTAGGAAACTTGGTAATTCGAAGCACGGGCGTTATAAATGTTCGAGTTGGAGAGGTTATGTGTTTCCATTATCGTAATTCGAGGCGTACGAATTATAGCGACGGTGATTCGTCTCATTACGAGTGCGAAGACGGGTAATTCGGAACATCTCGAATGGGAAAGTTGGACTCGCAACGCGACGGATCGGGCGCAGCGTGATTGAGAGCGCCGCGACTCGTGGCGCCACTGATCCCCGCGCGGCGGCTCGCGACACTATAACTCAGCGTTGCGTTTCGCTTCGCAGTAACGCGTAGCTCGTGGCGCCGGGAATCGATGATTCGTAATTGAAATCTGTAAGAATCGAAGCGGCACGGATGATAATCCGAACCCATCGCGGTCTCGCCCCTTTTGCCTTGCAGAAACTCGCATCGCTGTGCAATCGGTCGCGAAACGGTGCGTCACGGTACGATGCACCGCGACGCTGCGCCTCCCCCCACCCCCCTCCGTGCACCTACACACGGACCTTGTTTACCGGCCGCCGGTTTGCGAAACCGCGATTTCACGGTATTTTTATCGTTTTTCTACGCGCCCACTAAAATTAAACCGTTCGAGGACACCGGGCAACTATGCGGAATCGCTTTTCACGCCGCGTGCATCTTCTCGAATACCTTCGCAAACAGTCCATCGGGCCATCGTTAACCCTTTCGACACGCCACCCCCCAAAGTGAATACGTTTTCGATGCATGGACATAGGATTTGTACGTTGCTCGTAGATAAATGCACTATACAGTGTGCCTCATTTAAATCGAATATCTAAATAATTTCCGATATTATTGAAGATAGAACAAAAATATCTATAGGGTGTTTAAATAGTTTGCAGTCGTCAGTATACCTGATGATAGTAAGGAAAACGTTTTTCGAGGATATTTCGAAGTGGAAAAAATTTAGACGATTTGTTTAAACAGGACACTCTGTATATGTAATAAATTGCACCAGTGGTTCTCAATCCGTGATAAGATAAATATTCCCAATTTTATACCCGAGTATTACACTTTTCAATTTCGTACGCCTAAAAATGAATGAATCGGGTCTTAATTGATGTACAGGGTGTCTCATTTAACTGGACTACAGCTGTCAAAAGAATATTCTCATACAATCATCTTTCGGTCATAGTGATTTAAAAAGATTCTTTTGTAAGATCAATATACACCAGACCTTTTACCTTTTAATTTGCAATATAATACCCTGTGACGAGAATACAAACTCCAATTCGCATCGTCCGACACCTTTGACCAATCTCCTAGCTGTAATTTACGTCATCCTGCCGCATAAAATGGCGGATGTACAGAACACCTCGTACATAACCTCTAATAAAAGCGAATCTACGTTACACATATATATCCATCTTCCATACTTAACCTCAAAATTTTTGAAACGTCCCCGTGTACCCATCGAATATATCAACCCCTCCATTTTACGGAACGCTATAATAGGTAGCTATAATCGATAAAATTCGTCATTTACGACGTAATAAGACCCGTCGCGCGCGATGATAACGGGGGTAATAATAAATTTATAAGTGAAGGAATCGCGCGCGATGGCCGCAACGGCTCGAATCGAATTCAACGATTCGGGGTCCCGAGTAACAAATTCCCGACGGTCAGGGGTCGAAAGATTCTTTTTTCCTTCTGCTCCGCGGGTTCAATCTCATCCCGTCGGCTTATCGCGCGGTCCTTTGTTATCGGGATCTACTTTGCTCAGCGTTCTATAGATCATTTTCCCTATATATTTCTCCCTTTCCGTTCTCTATTTTCTTTCTATTCTCCGCTCCGGCCCGGCTTTATCGCGTCTCTCTCTTTCTTCCCCCCCCCCCCCCCCCTGCGACCCCATGCACACACGCCACGGAACGGAAGTCGCTGGATGGAGATGAAAAAGAGGAATAACTTCCGGCTGAAGCCTTTCGGGGGAAAAAAAGATTCGGGGGTGGAACGGGGGTGGAATAATAGGGACTCGCGAAGGCAAAGTGTTTCTCGCGCTAATTTGAGGGTGATAAAAGAGTTTGGATTCTTTTGAAGATTTTTTTGGGAAGGGAGTAATATATTAAGTTGATGTTGCTAGTATTATTTTTATTTAGGGGAATTTTTTGGGACGTTCGTGGTAAAATATAAGACACTAGCATTAGAGAATAACACTATTAGATAGATTGCTATAAAATCGGTATATTCCTAGTAGAAAATGGAAGTTTCGGTAACATATTTAATATTAACAATTTTAATTCAAAAATTTTGAAATTGGTGTTTCTTTTCAATTTTTAATAAATATATATAATAAAATATAGGACACTAGCATCAGATAATAACACTGTTAGATAGATTGCTATAAAATCGGTATATTCCTAATAGAAAATGGAAGTTTCGTTAACATATTTAATATTAACAATTTTAATTAAAAAATTTTGAAATTGGTGTTTCTTTTTAATTTTTAAGAAATATATATAATAAAATATAGGACACTATATATAGATAGATTGCTATAAAATCGGTATATTCCTAGTAGAAAATGGAAGTTTCGGTAACATATTTAATATTAATAATTTTAATTTAAAAATTTTGAAATTGGTGTTTCTTTTTAATTTTTAAGAAATATATATAATAAAATATAGGACACTATATATAGATAGATTGCTATAAAATCGGTATATTCCTAGTAGAAAATGGAAGTTTCGGTAACATATTTAATATTAATAATTTTAATTTAAAAATTTTGAAATTGGTGTTTCTTTTTAATTTTTAAGAAATATATATAATAAAATATAGGACACTATATATAGATAGATTGCTATAAAATCGGTATATTCCTAGTAGAAAATGGAAGTTTCGGTAACATATTTAATATTAATAATTTTAATTTAAAAATTTTGAAATTGGTGTTTCTTTTTAATTTTTAAGAAATATATATAATAAAATATAGGACACTATATATAGATAGATTGCTATAAAATCGGTATATTCCTAGTAGAAAATGGAAGTTTCGGTAACATATTTAATATTAATAATTTTAATTTAAAAATTTTGAAATTGGTGTTTCTTTTTAATTTTTAAGAAATATATATAATAAAATATAGGACACTATATATAGATAGATTGCTATAAAATCGGTATATTCCTAGTAGAAAATGGAAGTTTCGGTAACATATTTAATATTAATAATTTTAATTTAAAAATTTTGAAATTGGTGTTTCTTTTTAATTTTTAAGAAATATATATAATAAAATATAGGACACTATATATAGATAGATTGCTATAAAATCGGTATATTCCTAGTAGAAAATGGAAGTTTCGGTAACATATTTAATATTAATAATTTTAATTTAAAAATTTTGAAATTGGTGTTTCTTTTTAATTTTTAAGAAATATATATAATAAAATATAGGACACTATATATAGATAGATTGCTATAAAATCGGTATATTCCTAGTAGAAAATGGAAGTTTCGGTAACATATTTAATATTAATAATTTTAATTTAAAAATTTTGAAATTGGTGTTTCTTTTTAATTTTTAAGAAATATATATAATAAAATATAGGACACTATATATAGATAGATTGCTATAAAATCGGTATATTCCTAGTAGAAAATGGAAGTTTCGGTAACATATTTAATATTAATAATTTTAATTTAAAAATTTTGAAATTGGTGTTTCTTTTTAATTTTTAAGAAATATATATAATAAAATATAGGACACTATATATAGATAGATTGCTATAAAATCGGTATATTCCTAGTAGAAAATGGAAGTTTCGGTAACATATTTAATATTAATAATTTTAATTTAAAAATTTTGAAATTGGTGTTTCTTTTTAATTTTTAAGAAATATATATAATAAAATATAGGACACTATATATAGATAGATTGCTATAAAATCGGTATATTCCTAGTAGAAAATGGAAGTTTCGGTAACATATTTAATATTAATAATTTTAATTTAAAAATTTTGAAATTGGTGTTTCTTTTTAATTTTTAAGAAATATATATAATAAAATATAGGACACTATATATAGATAGATTGCTATAAAATCGGTATATTCCTAGTAGAAAATGGAAGTTTCGGTAACATATTTAATATTAATAATTTTAATTTAAAAATTTTGAAATTGGTGTTTCTTTTTAATTTTTAAGAAATATATATAATAAAATATAGGACACTATATATAGATAGATTGCTATAAAATCGGTATATTCCTAGTAGAAAATGGAAGTTTCGGTAACATATTTAATATTAATAATTTTAATTCCAAAATTTCGAAATTGGTGTTTGTTTTTAATTTTTTAATACTTACATAACCTATTTCTAAATCAATCTAAAGTCTCATTTCTGATACAAAGCTTCCATCTTTGTGTGTGCGAAAATTCTACCTTTTGTCAAATTCCTAACCTCAAAGCACCTATACATAACCCTTCTTTTTATTACAATTTATTTGCCAAATATCGTATTACGATACTCTATTCCCAAATTAATATAAAGTCTCATTTCAAATACAAAATTACCAACTCCATGCTTCAAAAGATACCACCTTCCACCAAACTCGTAACGTCGAGCAACCTAACCTCAAAATCCCACGTCCCACAAATTTCGCGGCCAAACCAAATGCATCCCAACACGAAACGTTTCTGCAACGAAGCTAACTTCGTTTCCCAAAAATGCTATCATGGAACTCGCAGCGAACCCTAACCCCAACCCACCTGGAAGCATCTCGCAGCAAGAACCACCCCCGTGTAGCATCGCGAAGCGAACGCAGCGTCCTAACCCTCGTCTAGCGCAAGAAGCAGAAATATTCGAGCGATACGAGGCAAGAAATACGGACGTACGAGTCAGAAAGCAAGAAGACGAGTTGGGAGGGGTTCGGGGTGAACGTTAAGACTTCCTAGCGCGAAAGTTCGGGCTCTTTGCGCTCGGGGGGCTGGAACGGCGGCGGATAGACGGAATTTACGGACGGAATAAAATGACCACTTTCTCGGGCAAAGTACACACGCGAGCACACGCACGCGGGCTCGGCCGTGTGTGTGGGACGCGACGTGGACCGGGGCTTGGGCGTCGAAGGGACGGGGTGCAGGAAAAATTCCGGCAATAAGCATAGCTGGACCACGGCCAACCCCGTTTCCCCCGGCTGCTCCCTTTTTATCATACATACGTTGCCTTTATAGCGGCCGCGGGACACTTGATTGACTGTATTGTCGTTAAATTAACGACCGGCGTAAATATCGCGGTGCCCCCGTGAACGAAGCTAATTTTATTGCCGCGGAACGACCGCCTCCCGGCTCCAGCCTGCATGCAAATCCGCTAAACAGATTTATTCTTCTTATTATTATTTCTCCAACCCTCGCATTCTTCCCTCGCCGATGGACATTTTGCAAAAGTCCCCGGTGTCTTTGGTGCCAAGGACGCGGGGTGGGGGTGGCTCTGAGCGGAGATTTCTATATCGTGGAAATAAATCCTCGACTGTCGAATTAATTCTTCTCGTGATACAGTACAGTACAGATTTGGGCAAATTTTTACCGAAATTTGGACTACATACACACCCTGCAGAGAAATTAAGGGATGAAAATCTCGTCGATCTTTAAAATTCCGCAAGTTCCCGAAGGAACGTGATAGGGTGTTCAAGTTGGGCTCGTTTTAAAGCTTCGAGTCTCTAGTTTGACACATGCTAATAGTCGAATCTCGAAAATTTTTTTATTTCGAAAAATAAAATGAAAAATTGGGGTAGTTGTTTCTCGGAACCTTGGCAAGATCGAAGGACACTGCGGAGCTTGATTATTTTTTCTTCCCATTTATTTTGTAGTGAGATCATAGAGGGATGTTTCCTCTTTACAGGGACCCCATGAAAGTTGGGGCACGATTTTTTTTTACCGAATATTCGCGAATATTCTCGTATCAGTAAAATAACTGGCAAAGTAATTAATAAACAAAATTTATTTGAATTAGGGGTAATAGTAAGGGGTTGTTAAAAAGAAAATTGGAAGGAAAAATACATTTTATTTTGTCACGTGATAAATGTATTGCTTGTGCACGATTTATTATAAATTTGCGAGTGGAGGGGATGAATCTGGGGTTTTCGTTGGTATAATAATCGAAGGGTGGCTCGTAGAATTTAATTCGTGGTAGAATTTCCAAGCAGAATATTCAAAGAAGACAGGAATATCTTCATGAAAGGAAGATACTTTTACCTTCTTTGTCAGCTCGTTTGAATGCAGATGCAGAAGAATATGAAATAGGAACCGCAAGGGTGGGATAAGGAAGCCTGTTTCCCCCTCGGAGTTTACTTTTCTCTGTCAGCTCCCAGTGTAATCTCATGCACTAAGACGCGCGTATCAAACGGAATAAAACAAGAACAAACGGGACCTACTTTTTCCGAACGATTACCCATACAAATCTCGCTGAAATTTCAAACCAAGTTCCTCTCTATCTTCGATCCACGAATCTCTGACATTACGTCACGCGTTATTCCACCCCATGTGTCTCTTAACTTTTAAAAGAAACTTCCCTCTTCCGTAATTTACATTCGTGCGAATTTCGAACATTTTTGGGTGACGTTTGACTTTTAATTTAGTTTACTTAATCGGGAGTGAAGCGATAAATTAAATCTTGAACCCTTTGCACTCGACATCTCAGTCGCCATTTAATCAGATTCTAAAGATGGATGGTAATTAATATATCAAATTTACAATTACCGAAAGATGCATGGAATAATTCTACGTTTTAAATTGCATACGATTTCTTATTTATTATTTTAAAAATATCGTCCACCTTATGGCAGAAATTCTTCGAATTACTATTTTCCTATAACGAGAAAATCGCCGAGTGCAAAGGGTTAATATTAATTTTAGAATTGTGCCATCCGTTATCTTTCAAAACAGCTTTCCCTTTTTATACTAACTAAATTTTTTAGATTAAAGAAATGACTGGAATCTTTTTAAAATTTATTTAAGTTTCTGAAAGAAATTAACAATTTTTATACTTTGATATGATAAATTTAATTGGTATTAGAACAGCATCTTCAACTTTGTGTGTTTCTTACCCCTACATACCCCTTAACACGTTAAGTGCCCAGCCCGTTTTGCTTGCCGTTCCGTTCAGGCCCAGATTCGGTCGTCAAGTGGGCCACTGGTGACGGGTGAAGTGTTCTCCGAGAGTTCTAAAATTCGGAGATATTGTACTAATTGTTACAACAGGAATTTCGAATCTTTAGGTTCAAAGATGGCGAAGAATTTAACACCAAAAGTTAGCACCTTTTGGTCCTAGTCTGGGCCGGTCCCTGAGGCCCATCAGGCCCGAACGGAAATACTAACGTCGATCTCTGAGGACTGGCGTGGCACTTAACGTGTTAACTGTCAAAAATAGCTTCCACTTATCCCCTCTTTCATGCTCAAATAAATTTCCAAAATTGAGAAAGTAGTTCGAACCTTCTTAACTTTAATTAAGTCCCTAAAATCGTAGACTTAATATAAGAAATTTAATTATTATTGGAACAGTGTTTGATATTTCGCAATTCTTTTTCCAGGCCCACCACCGGTGCATCAGCTCATAAGGAACGACAAGACTGAAAAGCCTCCAACGGTTTCCGTGTCGAGTGCGCCGACATTCTCGCCGGTGCTCAGGCCCGAGGATGGTCACCGTGGAATGGACTCTCCGCACTCGCAGACGGGTACGTGCCCACAAACAGCGCCCTCTTATCGAGATCTCTCGTACTTAAGTCCGCGATCACCTTTCGAATCGTTAAAATGGCTGCTGGAGACCGCCTGTCGAAATGGCTGCCACGGTCCTCCAAATGGAGGATCTCACCACGTTCTGATACCTTTTCCGAGACTTTTGTCTGCTCGTGTACGTCCCTGAAGGCGTACAAATTTTTAAGAATTTTCAATTTCGAAGAAATTCGTTTAAAATAAGATCAGATATTGTATGTACATACCAAAAGAGACTTTTAAATTCTGTGAGAATAGCGAGATCCTCCATCAGCCAGATGTTGGCAGCGAGCGCTAATTTGTGGCATCTTAACACGTGGACGCCATTTCCGGAGGTTATGTGACAGAAAAGCGTCGGGAAGAATTCCTGCAGACACTCGTTTCACTCGAACTACCCTCGAATTAGCCGTTTCTGTGTTGTACGAGATCGGTCCGTATAATTTATACGCAGTTCTTCGTAAGATTGGAATTCTAACCTCAAAATGAAAAGACGCCTGCTTTGCGTTACGGTGAATAAAAATTGTGCAATATAGAAACGACTACATCTCGAAAGTAGTGTCGAAAGAGACAGTCATCCGCATTAACACTAAACCTACCACTGTCAAATAACCTGTGAAAAGGAAAAGAAGCTTTAAAAATCGAAATAACAGGCGGTATTGAGAAAATGACTATACTATTGGAAGAAAAATCATAAAGGCGATTAAGATGATATTAAACGCGGAATTTTTAATGAAAGTTTGGTGATTTAGACTGTGCTAGGTTTAGTGTTGATTTTTCCCGTCCTTTCTGCATCGCGAACGCTGTCCCAAAATGGCGGCCATGTGTCAAGATTCCCTCTCCCATAAAGATTCTTAACGATCCCGTTTAGAGAAAAATAGGAAAAAATATATCTCGAAAGCGAGTTTTCTTTTAACGTAGCGTTTGATTATGGGGAGTCCACTGTAAGTACTCTGCATACCGGAATGCACACTCGCTAGACCGGAAATACGGCTAAAGACACAAAGAACACAGAGACTGTCCGACGAGTATTGCGTTATCTCGAGCCTCCACCCTTTTTTGACACCTGTCTCACCCCTAACATCTAACTTTCCCAAGTTTTCTCTCTGCCTTTCTGTTCGTCAGTCCCGGAAGTTGCCACAGCAGAGAGTAGGATAAGATCTCGGAGCAAGATCTCTGTCCCTGTCTCTCTCGCGCTTCAGTATTGTCCGCTTGTTTGCCTGACGAGTTCACTAATAAGAGTATCCTAACGTCATCGACGAGCAACGTGAGAGAAAACGCGACAGTCCCTCGAGGAACGCCGGAAGCGACAGCCGGAAGGTGGAACGGTCCCCTTTGCTTCCGTTGCCACTTTAGCTGGCTTGCAACACAGCGGTCGTCGACGAAACGATCGCGGTCTGCGTTGTCCATCGGCGAAACGAGCTCGGCGCTGCGGTCTTGCGACGCTACACGTTTGAATTTCCCGCGCTTTCCGGGCGACCTTACGTCATAGAGTACGCAGAGTTTTCGTGGTGTTCGCGGCACGGTGAGCGACAGAAACGTTCGTGTGACTTCGATGACTGGTTTCCAACGATTTTTATTCGTCCATAATACAATTTTCTAGATTTTCACTAGAAAATTTACTAGATTCGTAAATACTTGGATTTTTATGCGTGACAAATTTGTATAGCGTAGTGTATAGTGTCTAGTAACTTTCTGTTGACAAATCATTTCAATTCCTAGTTTCTTTAATATTATTACGTTTCCCGAATCGGGTATTTTTACTCTCATAACCTACAAATTTTTCGCTTTTTTAATCCATCTAAAGTGTCATTTAATACACGTGCCTTTTTTTTGAAATTTTTATTATCGGAAAATAACGAAATTGGCGAAATTAGCGAAATTAGTTCTAAATTTTCTGACACTCACTGTTCCTAAATTTTGTCCCCAGCCCGTTGGTGATTAGATATCCCGGTTCTGTACTCGCCACGTGAAATTGTAAGGATAATTACGTTTCACCAGAACATCTGGATATCGAGGTGACCGAAAAAGCGTGCAATTTATTCACGGTTACACGATCTCGGTGTACCTAAGCGTCATCGATTCTTCGCGCGGCTTCCCATGCACTCCATTCCCGGAAGTGTTCTTTCCCTCCACCCCATCCACAGGGCTGTTATGCGTTTTTAATGTGCATCCTCGTTGCACCGTGCGCCGGGCTCGAGTGCATCGTCGGCGATTTGGCGCCTCGAATGTCCAGTGTGCGATAGACCCAAACTGAGCTCAGCCAGGCATCATGTAAGTAAATCGATCACCGGGGATTGCTGGATCTCGATCCCCGCGGGACAGGCCGCGAATCGAGCCGGGAGAACGATCCTCGGGCGTCGCGACGACCCTCGCTAACCCACTTCGAGCCAGTCGAGCAGGCGATACGATGCGAAAATTGATGGAATAATCTCGCGAAAAGTAGGCTAATTGTGACTCGAAATTGCTCGATACTCGTTCTTTTTTTTTTCTTCTTTCTCTCTCTTTGTTTTTACTTTATGACGTTTTTTCTTTAAAGATCGGCAGATTACTGGCCAGTAGCAAAATCTTGACATATATTGGGAAAATAAAAGAGATAAAATTGACCAATTGTAGGTGTAAGATTTTCACAATTTTTTGAAAATTCGGAAAATTGGAAAATTAATGCTAACTTCTTTTTCTGTAGAAATTGCAAGGTTACTTTTCAGTTGTAATATCTTGACATATATTGGCAAAATAAAAGAGGTAAAATTGGCCAATTACAGGTGTAGGGTGTCTTGTCAATTTTTTGGAAAATTGGAAAAATTGCTTCCACTTTCTTTCTGTCCAGAAATTAGATTGCTCTTCATCTGCCTACTAGATCAATAAAAATAAAAATAAACAGCTCCCTGTAATTATAAATTTCGATGCACTTTTGTAAAATCTCCATAGTTCTTCCTTCTCCAAAAATTGTATAATGCATCTTTGCTCGCGATATCTAGTTATATCTTCAACAAAAATAGTCAGGAAATTCATAAACTCGCGAAATCATTATTGTTAATGTCACCAAACGCGCGATGCGTAGACGTTACAATCTTCACCACGATTTTTATCGTCGATTTAAGGGTACGAAGGCCGTCGATGAGTCCGATTGTCCGATTCGAACGCGATACTTTTAAATTAGGAACGAGATGCTCGAAAGTAGGTTAGTGGGGCTCGACTTTTCGACCAGTCGAACGGACTGCGAGGACGTCCAAGAAACGAACGTTGGTCCTTGGACGAAACGAAAATCCTTGGAACGTAAGCTCGATCCGTTTCGACACGATATAACTACGCACACGGTTTGGAAAAAATTCCCCTTTAATAAACCAATAAAAAAGAAAATGTTTAAATTAAAAAATTCGGAGGTCAGTGTCCCCGGTTCGATAGGGCAGAGGTTGACGAGATGGAGGGGGAAGGTAGGGGGGCGATGCGAGGAAAAAGGATCGACAGGGGATCGAGAGAAGGAGATCCGGAAGAGCAAGGAGCGGAAATTTTCGAGCGATCCACGGGATCGATGATCGATGGCCGCGTGCAGCTGCAAGCAGACTTGCAAGCCGCGTGCAAGCCCCTAATGTCGCGTGAAAATGACGCGTGATGATCTCTGTTTCAGTCTGAGCCCGAGCGTAGAGAGAAGCTCGCTAAACTCGACTAAAAGGTACTTTGTGACTGGTTATTGACTGTTCTACATATATATATCTATACATATATATATACCTATATATCTATCTATATCTATATATATATTTGTTACGTATGAGTTACATACGTACGTATATCAATGTACATACGTGTATACGGGTACACGCGGCGGACGCGTGTCGTGTGCGTGGACCAGCTGTCCGTTTGATCGTGTGCTGGGTCTGCGTGTGTGTGGGTGGAACGTAGGTGGGAATTTTAAAGGCAATACGGTTTAAAATTCGTGATCATTGGTGTTGAGGTGAAGACTGGTAATTAATGGAAGAAAAAGAGATTGGAATTCGGAATTATTTCGTTTCGAATTTTCTTGTAGTACCGGGTTTTAATTTTTGAAATTAAAGAGGTTCGAGTTGGATTTGGAAATTTTAATATTTCGAGAGATTTTGAAATCGCGAAGCTTTTAAATTTGAAATGGGGATATAGGAAATGAGAAGTTTTTAATTTTAAAATTGGGATTTCAGAATTCCCGAATTTTTAATTTTTAGATTTAAATTTCGAAGCTTCCAAGATCCTAATTTTTAAATTTCCAAATTTCCAATTGTAAAATTGGGATTTAAAAATCCCCGAATTTTTAATTTTTAAATTCAAATTTCGAAACTTCCAAGTTCCTAATTTTCAAATTCGGATGTCTAAACTTCCAAATTTCCAATTTTAAAATTGGGATGTCAAAATTCCCAAATTTTTAATTTTCAAATTCTCATTCCGAGACTTCCAAATTTCTAATTTTAGAATTCGAATTTCCTATCTAAGAAACTTCTAATTTCCAACATTCCACCTACACTCACCTATAAATATCCCCCAAACTTCCCTAATCAACCACCTAATCTCCGAATACCTGAAAAGTAAAATAAGGATCGAAATTAAATTTCGAAAAGTCCAAGGACCCCTATAAAATTCTCTTCCTCAAGTGACAACGAACCAAGAGTGGAATGATCGATATAGCACCTATTCGTTTGATTTAAATACCCTGGAAGGGTCCGAATGGCGATTTACGTGATCGACATGGCGTCGGGTCGTTTGCAGATTTAATCCACGCACGCAGGCGATCGCACACGGTCGCTCGGCCGCGTTTCCAGGAGCACACGTGAGGAACGAACATCGGCGGGTGCCGGTAGCTGGCACCCCGGCACACGCGCGTCCACCATGAGGACTTCCGTTTCTCTAACACCGCGTGTCCGTGTACGCGTGTATGTATGCACATGCATCACGATGTCGTATATATACGCTCGAATATTTTTCTATATTGCTGTCACGTTTGTCATTTTTCCTTTCCAATGGTTGTTTCTTTTTTCACTCTACACACATACACACACATTCTCTCTCTCTCTGTCTCTCTTTTTCTCTGCCGTGTCTCTCCCCCTCTTCTTTCTCCGATTTTTCTTTCTTCGTCGACAGTAACAGACACGACTAACTAAGTACGTATATACGCGTACTCACATGAATATACACACATGTATACATACATACATACACGTGAGGAATACGTATGACGCTAATCACATTTACACTTAGTTGTTATTATAATACAATATCTCGTAATATGTAATAAATATGTATTAATAATTATATATTTATAATTGCTACGATTATAAGTATATAAATTGAGTATATTTTAATTACACTTAATTTTAATTATAATTAAGTGTAAATATAATTGGTTTCGTATGTTTATGATTATAATAATAATAATAATAATTGTAGACATATGTGACTAATTACATTTACACTTAATTATTATTATAATTAAGTGTAGCTAAAATGTACTCAACTTATATACTTATATATTATAATCATAAAATATATTCATATATAACTATGCATCTCGTGTATATTAATGTTTTCTACAATAATAAATATATAATTGTTAATATATATTTATTATATATTAAACGATGTCAAATCACAATAATAATTAATTAAGTGTAAATAGAATTTGTTTCGTATGTTTATGATTATAATAATAATAATTGTAAGCATATATGACTAATTACATTTACACTTAATTATTATTGTGATTTAACATCGTTTAATATATAGTAAATATATATTGACAATTATATATTTATTATTATAAAAAACATTAATAATTAAGTGTAAATATAATTTGTTCCATATGCTTATGATTATAATAATAATAATTGTAGACATATGTGACTAATTACATTTACACTTAATTATTATTGTGATTTAACATTGTTTAATATATAATAAATATATATTAACAATTATATATTTATTTTTGTAAAAAATATTAATATACGCGAGATACATAATTAAATATGAATATATGTGAACACATTGAAACGAGATATATATGTACGCACCCTCACGTAGGTCCTGTAGCTACTGTGTTACCCTTTTTGTATATCGCGTATGGTGGACCTCGGGCTGCAACGATTCGCGTGCTCCGTGAAGATTGCGAGAGTTTTTGGGGAATATGGGGTTCAGTTTCGATACTCCATAAACTCCATAATCTCCAAATCGTCTCGCAGACGATTCCACGCGATCGAAGGAAATCGCGCAACTTCGGTAGTTTGAAATATTACTCGGGACCAGCGTCTAGGGATCGGAGAATCTGGCTATCAAATATTTGCCAGTCGATATGTGGATTAGATAAAAGATTGAAGAATTTTATTCGTAAAATATCGAAAATTCTCGGGTCGTATATCATCGAAGTATTTCCAATTTCATTCCACTATAATAATGATCATACATTATTAAAATCACTAGTTAAATTCGCATAACAACGTGTTATCTAAGTCGTCCTTCATTGCAAATTAATAAAATTTGCGAATATTCGATATATCTTCCTTCCACGAGTAAAAATTAAAAAATTCATATAAAAACCGAGTATTGTCAATTTTTGAAAGATTTTTCAAGAGAGGAAAATATTATCCCGCCATCTTTAATTTCTTTTATAAAACCGGTGAATTTGTATTGCATTATAATTCAGAAGGTAGCCTGTTTTTCATAATTAAAATTATTATATTAATAATTTAATACGAATATTATAATTAATAATTTATTCTAAATGTTAGAATTCTTTTAAATATTATAACGAACAATTTATCACAAATATCGTAATTAAAAATTTATTATAAATATTAGAGTTCTTACTTGATATTCAAAAACAGAAAGAAAAATTGACAATAGTCGTTTTTGATAGAAGCCCTTCGATTCTTGACGCTATCAACGAGCGAGCCAAGTCAAGGGTTTCCCGATCTCGAAATCCGCGAGCTTCCTTCGCAAAGTTTCCGGCCGAATATGCATCTGTCGCGAGGTTAGGGCGCGAATCGTCGACGCAGCTCGAAATTGCACAATCACGCCCCCAGCCAGCTCTCCATAGCAGCACTATGTACGTATATCTTTATATATATATATATACGTATATATACATACATATATATATCCCTGAGTGTATTTGGTGTCTCTGCAAGCGTCACACACACACAGATATACACACGTACATTTCTTCGTGGAACACGTACACATGGACATGGACACACACACGTACGCACGCTCGATTTCGAGGGTGTCTTCGATGCAGCAGGAGACAAATTTGCCCTGCAACGAAACTTACTTCCTCTGAAGCCTGGACGTAGAGCTATCGCGAATTGAAAACTGGCCGAAATGGCTTGAGTCTTCTTTACACGAGTGCCCACGGCTTTATTGGGAATAAAACATTCCATTTTTAAGTCTGCCGATTTTTTAATCAGTCGATTTTTAAATCGGCCGATTTTTAAGTCAGTCGATTTTTAGATCAATCGGTTTTCAGATCGGCCGATTTTTAATCGGTGAACTTTGAGATCGTCCGATTTTTAGATTAGTAAGTCTTCAGATCGGTCGATTTTTAAGTCAACCGGTTTTCAAATCGGTCAATTTTCAGACTAGCCGATTTTTAGATTAATCGGTTTTCAGATCAGCCGATTTTTAGATCGCTTGGCATCTAGATCGGTCGATTTTTAAATCAATCAGTCGTCTCGCAAATTGTCCGATCTCCACATCGACCGATCAATAAACCAATATCCCTGAAACTCATGAAACACAATTCTAATTCAATTAAACAATATACACGAAACGGAACACAAAGAGGGTAAGAATTTGCCATCCTGCAGGATCGAGCATCTTTGGGATGAGAAAAGTAGACGGAAAGAAAGAAAGAAAGAAAGAAATGGAAAGACGAAGGGAGAGGCGTTGGAGGAGGAGGAGGAGAAAATGGAGAGAAACGCAGGAGGTATTCGTTTCCTCGCGGCATGCAGCGTCGTCGAGCAAGCCTCTCGAATGCCTTCGCTATCGATCTCCTCGCGATGTTCGGTTCTTCTCTCCCTCAGACCACCCCTCTTATATGTTATGTTCCCCTTAATTCAATAGATCTATTCCCAATCGCGCTAAGTGCAGTGCTTAATTTCCTGGAACCTCTGACTGCAGCCTCGCGACTATTCTTACGATTTATCATCTTTCCCTTCGGTTTACAGCTGAAACATTCCTCCGTAATTACAAAAGGAAACGAAAAATGGCAGCCGATGAAGGCACGCGAACGACGGAATTAAGCACTGTCCCTTAACCTCGATCGAATGCAATGTACACCAAAATGGCACTCTGTCCCATTTCTCCCATCTTCTTCTTCTTTTTCTATTTCTTCTTCTTCTTCTTCTTCTTCTTCTTCTTCTTCTTAAGTATTATAATTCTTCGTTTCTTTACACTTTTCTCTTTTTCTTTTCTTCCTTTGGTGTTGTTCTACGAGCCTCTCTAGTTCTCGACGCTGTTGTTATGGTAGTTGTTGCACCGTGTTGACTCCATCATTGGTTACTGGTTGGTTTGATCACCGTCCACATGGAAAATGCTTGCCATGTTCACGTGCCATACCAGCGTGTTTTTTGCTGCATTCCCTGCATAGAACAACCGCGGTGTAACGTCCAGCAATCGATTTTCTCGCGTTCGAGTGGCCGCTGCTTTCGTTTTTCCCCAACTATATGAGTACTCACATCCGAACGCGGATCCAAAAAATAATTGTCGGTAAAGGTAAAATGATTGAAACTCACTGCACCGATTTCTTTACAATCGAAATTTCCAAATTTTTGTCGAAAAATTCGTGTAGTTAAAATTTTGGAACACTGTCATATTTATTCCCCTGACAGTTGGAAGACAAGGGCATCGAAAATATCGAGTATCTCCGATATTTCCTAACATTTTGTAGCGAAAAAATTCAGAGGTGAACCTAAATGATACACCAATATAACAAAAAAATATCGGAATTTTTCTCTCAATAATAATGCATGAAAAAAATTCTCAAAAATTACCTATTTTCGCAGACGATCGGGATAGTCTACCCACTTAAACTCAAATTATATCAGTAAAAAGGAAAAATTATTTTTGAGTATCAAACATCTACGTGATCAGATTATCTGTGTGAAATTGGAAAATACCATAAAAGTTTGTAAATTTTTATTATCGGAGTTGCAATCATTTTTTGAGGAAGAAGAAATTGGTAGCGTTAAGTTCAATCATCTTACTCTTGTATTTACCTGAATTTTTCGGCCATGATCAATTCTGTTCATCACTATAGGCACACCGTGTGATTTCTTCGCGAATTTATCATTTCGTTTCCGCCCATCGTTGTCCCGGAAAATTCTCTCACGTACTCTTTCATCAAGCCCGGCCCGCAAGCTTTGATCCCACCCCCACAAGACTAACCCCTTTACTGTTTCTTTCTCCACGGGAAAAACGGTTCCAAAGCCTGGCGGTTTCGAGCCCTAAGTGTATGGAACTCGGGGGTGGAATCACGGTGGTTTTTAACTCGGCAAGTTTCGCGTGGTGATAATTCTTCGCGAGACTCTCCAACGACCCAGTCTGAAAAAAGTTGGCTGACTTTTTACCCCTTCACCCTTCGACGGTCACTTTCGAGAATTGAGATAGTCCATGCGAAGATCGATGAGACGAGCTTCCCAAGTTATGTCTTCTTTAACCCTTTCGCTCAGTCGATGTCGACTATGGTGGTCGTAGAGAGTGACTGTGTCGAGTGGCATAACGCGTTTCAACGGTAGGATTGGTATGATCTTTGACGATCGTATCGGAAACGACACACGCCAATCTTTTCGAGCAATGATTTTGATAGTTTCAATGAATTGATAGTGAAACGAGATTTTAATAAATTATTAATAATACTGTTCAACGCGAATTTTAATCTGTAGTATGAATTAGGTGATTCCTGTAGGGTTCCTCAAAACGAATCTGTAATTAAAATTGATCATTCTTGTGGTAAAAGTTAGGTGAGAGTACACAGAGTTTATGAATATTCATAATTATAATTGTTTGTGTTTCTGGATAATTATAATTGGCCATTCAAGTTTAAAAATAAGCGGCCTAGGGTACTTCTTACGCATATTCTTGCATTTTTATAAAAAGTTCTTTGTCGAACAGAAGTTTGATACATAGCATCGTATTCTGTAGGATTTTCTAAAGAAGAAACCGTGAATCAGAATTGTCGAAAAGGTTTTTAATTCGATTAAATCGAGAAAATATTCGACGGTAATGTGTATATTAGGTTTTACCACCACGCAGCCATTGCTCGCTTCTATAGTCTCGATAGTGTAATCCGAGTACCAAGTGTAATGGAGGTAACATATAACAGTCTGAGAAAATACAATACAAAATTTCGGAAAATTAACGAAGTTCAATAGGAACTTTGAAAATTTAAAATAGATAACGAATATTTTTAAGTCGGTGCGTAGCTCTTAGCTTGTAAAAATTGTTCTTTGGGAAACGATACCAATTACCAGGTCTCACCACGTGGAGGTGGCTACGCATCGAGACCCGACATGCGCCCTAGTGGCGCAACCTACTGGCGCTATCCGTATCAAAGGTATCCTAACCTAACTCGGAGCGAAAGAAGTTAAAGCGAAGCTACTGACACTTTATTAAATTTCGTGTCTTACAAAGGGAACTTCGATTCGGTATACTAAAACTCTACTGTCGCAACGCTAAGATATTTTATTTCAATAGACTCTAATATTTCTAAGTTCCCATGAAAATAGGGAATGAAAGACGCGAGCAAGTGAAAAATCGCGACGCGCCCGAACGAGTTCGCGATTATTCGAAAGACCGACTAGCCTACGAGACGTACTCCCGTGTACAAGCCAACTTCGTGACTCGGCACTCTCCCGATTGGACCTAGTCCAAGTCCAGTCACTGCCGTTCTCGTCAAGACTTACACGTGAACCAAGGATAGTCCCCGAACCAATGAAACTCCCAGAGTCGATACGAGGGTCCAGCGGGGCCTTGCAAGCCAGACAGACACTTCGTGTCCCTGCCCCAAGGGGTAGAACTTAATCATCCCAAGTGGTCTGACCGTAGACACTATGCCCGTCCAACTGCAGGCCCATGCCCCAGTCGCGTACGACCAGGGTGCTGGACCCCCGCATCGAGTCCAGAGGAAACAGTGACCCGAAGGCCACCCTGGAACCCGATGCATGACGAGATTGACAGTGGCTAGAAGTGAGTGTCGGAGACGAGTCGTGAGGATGACTTATGAGACGCGAAGTTGTCGAGTACGCGAGAGTACGTCGCGCAGGCTAGTCGGTGCTTAAGAACGATCGCGATTATCGCGAGAACAATTATGTTCTATTTGGTAAACGAGAGGGATGAAATAGGAAAAATATGAGAGGTATATATTCGCTCCAAGTTAGGCAGTTACCTCTGTACGGATAGCACGCACATGGTACTTAGTCTAGGTGTCTATCTTATGACTACTTAAGTCTAAACACATCCCGCGTTGTTCATGGATGTGTCCCAAATTATGTTTTGAGATAACCTGAGAATTTTGAGAAACCTAAAAGCTAAAACAGAATATATTATTGTTAATATAAACCTGAAAGGAAACGGATTAGTACGCGGAAAGAAAACGAACGAAACCATGAAGGTTAACCAAGTGGAAAGAGCAAGCCATCGATGAAACATTCGAATATTATACGAAATATTCGAATGTTCGAATGAATATGAATAGAAACGAAAAAATAAAATGTGGAAAAAGAATAATTATAATTTGAAAAGAAAAAAAATAATTAAAACCTGAAAGAAAAATAGATTAGATCTGAAACAGAAAATTATTAATAACCTAAAGATGAGAGATGAACAACCCAAAAATGAGATACAAACAACCCAACGATAAGACATAAAGAAACCAACGACGAAACATTCGAATATTATACGAAATATTCGAATGTCAAGTATAAATAAGTATAAACGAGAAATAACATCTGAAATAAAAAAAAATAATTAAAACCTGAAAAAATAAAAAATAATTAATTCCTGAAAAAAAAGAAAAATTAAAACCTGAAAACAAAAATAAAATTATTAGTAAATGGTTTAAGGGAGTGGGGTGTGGGTGGGGGGGCCAGCCCCACCTCACTCGGACCCCTTCCCGTTCCCGCACACGGAAAAATTTATATGTTACACTCGCGATGCCAAACTGGCAAATGACTTCTGCCGGGTCGCGTCGCCCTTTATATAGCCTCCGATCGGCCGAATCCCCCACCCCAATCAAAAATTTTCCAACTTCGTCGATTTTATTAATTATTAATTTTCCGCTCTTATAGTCAATAATTTATTAATTTCTCTACTTTTATTATATATTTACGTTGTGGACACTTTGTTATTAACAATAATAATTTGTTATTAACAATCGGTATAATTATTTATAAACTTTTTACAAACTATAGGTACATTTTAACGTACGTACATTATAAATTCAAGTATTAGCCAATAATTTATTAATTTTTTCACGTTTATTATAAATTTACGTGGTGAACAATTTAATATTCACAATATTAATTTGTTATTCGCACTTTCATAAGATAAATTTCCAAAATACGTATATGTATGTAAAAATCTTTTTATTTCCTCGGTATTTTTGGCTAAAATGAAGTATTACACGAAGAGTAAAAACATCAAGAGATTCATCCTCATCTTAAAAATTAGGTGGGATTTTATTTTTTAACAACTTTATATTAAAAAGTCATTCGTCAATTATGCGTAAGTACGGCCCTGGCGAAGCTAGATGTGCGAACAATGGCCGCGTGGCGGGAAAATCCCACTTACGGGATTCCTGCTATACATTCTATCAGCCTGTCAACATTGAACATCACCCTAATATTATTTCTGAATGATTTCTTCTTCAGAAAAGTCTACAGAATACTCTACAGTATATCAGATTCGTATCAGATAAGAAACTTTTTGTAGAAATGCAAGAATATGCATAGACAGTACAGAGGTGATCTAATTCAAATTAGTTCGAAATATGGAAAATCAAACATCAATCGATCATTTTAAAAATTAAAAAGAAATTTAGCCAGGAGAATTATTAATTCGAATGAACAAAAAATTAACAAAAATATCCAGTAAACGAATATAACGCAAAATGAAAATAAAATTTTTGCATTTTTCACTTGCACCAATTTCAGAGTCGTATATTAAATACGACGTTCGACTAAGTATTCGTTGAACGTGTAACGAGTCAATTTAGACGGCGACTGCAGTCGACATTAGTATACCTAGAGGCTATTTCCAGCCGGCTATAAGTGACGTTGATGCGCACCTAATTTCACGGACGACGTTAAGAACGAAAGGGTTAATTGTCCCGGAATATCGGCGAAAATAATGCCACTCGATTGCATGACTCGACCAACTTAACCTCCCTTCCGCGAATCTCGAGCGCGCTCTCGGAAGTTAACCACGCGTATCATAGATGGCGCCAGTGTACCCCTCGGAAGCGCCTACGTAGAAATGGAAGCTTTCCTCTCTCGAGAACGTTCGTGACGAAAACGAGAATTCTTTGACCCGTGATATTAACGGTGATTGAAAAGTTAATAATTCCATTTTAACGATGAATAAAACCAAAATAAATTTACAATGAGAATAAAAATGGCGACGTTTCAAAGAATTGTCGACGAAAAGATTCGATCCCGATCTTCTCCCGTCCTCGACATTCGACGATGCGGCGTCGAGGAGGGGGACGGTGACAGAGAGAGGGAAGAGAGGGTACGGATGAAGAAGAAAGGGGACTAATTCGAGGGTCGTGTTTGTCCACTACAGGGGGATCCCCGAGAAATCCACGTGACTTCTGATTGTGATACGGTAAACCGCTGCGACACGAGGAACCGGGAATGCAAGAATGTTCTATGTTAGCCCATTATGAGAATTATATACATATGTGTGTTAGCATTCGGTGTTGCATCTCACATAATTGTTTATATACACATATATCTATATACAGGGTGGGGCATTTGAACGAGAAACAACACCTAATATCTCCCTTATTTGTGACGCTGTGAAAAAACTCTTGGGGACAAAGTTGCACTGTTTCAAGTGGCAAACATCATGGTAACATTCACACCTTTCCAAGGTCATTCGTTTACGAGAATTGAAGGTCATCGATATTTTTTTTAACGACACCCTGTAATTTTTGTTCAATATACTTATAGGAAATGTAAAGACAAATCTAACGACCTTGTAAAACATACTGTTCCCACCATTAACATAAACAGACAAAAAATTTAAAAAATCATTGGTGAACTTGGAAAGGTCAGTC
Organism: Eufriesea mexicana; assembly: GCF_001483705.2. Lineage (NCBI taxonomy): Eukaryota > Metazoa > Arthropoda > Insecta > Hymenoptera > Apidae > Eufriesea > Eufriesea mexicana. Next base: position 354,933 of record NW_016911795.1, on the reverse strand, counting down.
ATCATATATTCATTTACCATTACCATTCAAACAGTGTAACATTGACCCCAAGAATTTTCTTACAGCGTCATAAGTCGTGATATTTAGATATTCCTCACTGAAATACCCCACCCTGTATATGTATTACTCATATGTACGCGCATATACACGCGTGTATATGCGTATACCTATTCTTGTGCGGCAATTATTATCAATAGATATGTATATATGTGTATCTTCTCGATGCTAATCACCGACCACGTGCGCTGATAATTATCACGGTTGAAATAGATGTATATATGTATACTTGTAATAATTGTTGCGCCGTTCTGTATAGCCGCCTGCAGCTGTGTGCACGATTGTTCGCGCAATGCTGTCTTTGGTAGGCGTGCTGATAATTTTTTTCCATTTTTTTTTGTATTTACTTTTTATTTCGTTCCCTGTTTCTGAACGTCGAGGTGGAAGGGCTGCCTATTTAGTTTAACGGTTCAATTTCGAGGACCAGCGCCGACGAAATTGAATCAGCTGAATGAATGTACCATAGTCCCGAAGGGTGAATAAGGATAGTCTTTTCGGTTCTAGCTTTCCTGAAGCTTGCGCTTTCAGGCATCTGGTACGCACAGTCGGGACCGACTTAGAAGCGGAAAACTGACCAAAATGTCACTAGAATCTCTAGAATTTCCTTTCGTTTCACCCGTTCACTGCCTACCACGAGATATCTCGAGTCCAGACTCATCGTGATTGGTCACGGAATGAATCTATAGTCATTGGGTTCAAACTCGGGATGCCTGACTCAAATCGGACCTCTTCCACTGCCAAAAAGTAAATTCCACGCTTCGCAATTTTTTTTAGAAAAATCCTGCAAAGGTACCGGGTGTTCCAAAATTCACGCAAGAAGCAACTTCGATACGAAACTTCGTTTTCAATTAAAAATTCGCAATTATTCGACAACGAAGACACGTTGTTCCTTCATATAGCGCTCCATTTTTAATAACCCTAATCTGTCATTTCTCACGTTGCCTTTTCCCTTTCGTTAGCAACACTTTGTCGCGCGAATTTTGGGACTCCCTATATATACAAGGTGTCTCGCGAAAAGTATCACTCCTTTTCATATCGTTACATCCCCGTGGCAAACAAAATTGTTGGAACATTCGCAGCCTGTGTATCTCGAAATAAGACGTTCCGAAAAAATTGTCGGCGCGAGAGAAGCAGGAAAAATGATCGCAGAATCTCGTACACGTTCTCCAAAGAGTCTCCCGAAGCCGAACTTACCGATTCACGTTTTCCATCCGAGTAGACCGATGTCGAGGAGTCGTAAGTGTCCGGGACCGGACACTTACTGACATTTAAGTGTCCCATACCCGACGTACATACCTTCCACGCGAAAAAGAGTATGGCGGCCAGAAACTTGTATAGCGCGTTCGAGGAAAGAAGGCACAGCGTGTTTACATCCTCGGGGCTGATTAATTCCGCTGATTCTCCCTTGATCACAGGCAATAGGGTGCTATTAGCCCAAGGGTGTCGATGATCGTCGACTGACGGAAGTTGGTCAATCGGCGTTGGTCAGCCGTGAGGATGTAAACACGCTGTGCCTCCTTTCCCCGAACGAGCAGTACCGCTTACGCGCTGCAGCGACGAGTAAACGCAACCCCCTGATGCATCCCCCATGAAACCGACGAAAATCGATAACTCTCTAACGAAACTGGTGTTTTTGTGTGCCTCTATTTGGGAATAAGTACGACCTACGATATTCCTGGTCACCTGTGTATGTATAGTAACATATGTGTATAATATCTATATATATATGTATATTTTTCTAACCGCCCCGTTTGCCTGTCCGTCTGACTGACCTGTCCGTTACCAAACCGAAAGAAGAAGGGGAAAAAGAAAGAAAGAGACAAGAAACGAAGATGACTGTGGCGATGACGACGATGACGTCGATGAAAAGATTGGTCGGTAGTTGACCAGACCCCTGTCCCTGAGTATCTCGAAGCGTAATTCGCGGGGTATAGTTGAGAAATCGGTGGTGGAACACCGGCCGTAAAGGGGATACGAGATTCCGGGGCTTGGAAACGGACAGACAGACAGACGGACGGCATTTCTTGCTAACTGCGTAGTACCGGTCTACCTGGTAAGCTAGCTGTCGCTGTCTGTCTGTCTGTCTGTTTGTCTGTTCGTCTGTGTCTGTCTGTCTGTCTGTCTGCCCACCCTGTTACACCCACCTGTTCACGTATTACTATTTTTAAGGGTACAGCCTCGAGCCGGATTGGGAACTCTCGGTTGGAAACGCGAGGCTTCGAAATTTTCGTGGAATTTAGTTTTTCGAACATCGGGCTTGGGGGGGGGGGGGACAGGAATCTAGTCTTTCGGGGATACGTGCGTAATTTTGATTCGCGAGTATTCTATGGAAATCGATTTGTGGGAAATTTTGCTCACAATAATTTAATAATCGTGACTTCAAATTTGGAATTGATAGCCGAAAGTAATCTTTTTGGATTTTTAAATTTCGAAATTTTTCCTTCCAATCGGCAAAATTATAGCATTCCCTAGAAATAAATTTCTAGGGAATGTTGGAAAATTAGGCGATCGTAATTTCGAATTTCCAAAAATTAGTAAAGCATTGCGGAGAATTCTCGAAAATCGTGAAAAATAAAAATTAGTATTCCATCGACCGCGATTTTAAATTTTCAAAAAGTCCAAGTAAAAAAGAAATTTGGGACTCGGGACAATGATCAGAAATAGAATTCCATGGGATTCTCGAGAAATTGTATCGATTGTCCAAATACGGAAATTCATCGATCGATGTAAATGTCGAAATTTCACGAGATGCGTAGATCAGGCCGGACGATCGAGACTGTACCCCCGTTGAACCGTGCACACCATTATATTATCTCTATTTCTCACTCACTGTCACACGGCCAATGCTCTGGGTATGTCGTATGCTGGATGAATTAATTAATTCATTGACTAATTAATTGACTGAATTAATTGGCTTGATCGATTGATTGATTCAATTAATTTCGAACCTTGATTGAGACTTGACTTGTTTATTGCTCTACTCTCTCTCTCTGTCACTCTCTGTCTCTCTCTCTCCGTACGATACTACCTATATCTATATATATATATATATTCTATTGTTGTTGCGATGTTGGTGTTGTTGTTTACCATATACATATATATATATACATACATTACATACATATATATCACCGCATATATATGTATATCATTGTATTGATGTTGATGTTGTTGTTACCTTGATGTTTTTTGATGTGTTGTTTAATCGTTGTTATCTTGCTGTTTGATGTTTGTTGTTGCACTATATATCTATATATATCTCTCTATATATACCTATATATTCTATATATATATACATATCTATATGTATATATACATACATGTATATAACCACATGTTGCGTGATATACGTGTGTGTGTGTGCGCGCGCGCGCGCGCAATATCAAAGAGCATCGTGCAACTACCCTTTCGATGTAACACGGTTCTTCCCCGCGATAGTGTTCGCCATTGTCCGAAATAAACGTACAAGATTAAAAGACCTCGAGGAGACACGCTCACGTGTGTGTGTGCGCGCGCGCACGCGTACACTGGTATATAAATACATGTACATTTCAGCCAGCCAGCCTCACGCTTGGAGTGCCTTATATATATATATATTTAACACGATCGTTATAGTTGGTCGACCCCCTCCCTCGGAAGTACCACTAAAACCACCCCCTAACAGACTCGCAGCAGCAATCGTTACCTCTGTTTGCTCCCTCTTCTGCTAAGCTCCCGCGACGAGCTCCAACTTTACTAACATTCTCCGCATTAACAATTACCATTACCGGACAACGAGATTTCCCGGAGGCTAGTTTACCTAATTAACCGAATTTTCCACGGTCTTCGACTCTGGTTCAATTTTCTGATAAGGGATAGTACAAGAAAAGAGGAATTATCGAGAAAAAAGAGACGAAAGATGTAGGAATAAGAGGTTAAAGAAATTCGAAATAAAATTGATGTCTAGAGTATTGGAAATTATCGATGTATAGGAAGATAAAATGGTGGAAGGGGTTGCTGAACGGAGACGATTCGTGCAGAGAAGCGTCGAATTTAGGGGGTGGTTTCGCCGTGGCCCCGGCCACACAGTCAGACGATGACAGTGGTGAATTGTGTTTCAGGATTGCACTCTCCGCACGAAGGACTGGCCGGTGGTTCCGGTCAAAGTATGTCCGGACTCGCCTACTATCAGCCGGAGCACCCTGCCTCCGCGGGGGTGGTGAAGTACCCCGAGAACGGTCACGACACCCTGTCGGATTTCGTGACGTTCGTCTGCCAGGAGGCCGAGAATACCCAGCAACTGCCCCAGGTAGCTTCCGGATCCTTTTTAAACCCGCCGCATTGTCCGTCCGAGTTCCGATCGTGAAAACACGCTCTTCGATGAATCGCGAGAAGATCGTTTTTCACGTGGGAACGAACGAGATAACGGGGCGGTTCTGGTCCGACCTGCAACCTCATCCGTGTTCCAATCGCCCTGGATTTTTCGAATTCGATTCGTCGGTAAATTGTTCGTTGAAATTGCCGTGTAATTGGAGAAATATGGCGGCAGCCGGATTTCCGACGGAACAATATCCTCCCACCTCACGTTTGCGATGCTCGATTATTCACACAAATCATGAAAAATTCCAATTTTCAACGCGATATTTTCGCGTTTCAGAAGTGAACAATTCTCAGCTATGTACTGTTCGACACGTTCCGCAACATTTTTTAACTAATGCGTACGACATAACCTCAAATATTTGCAAGACACGAAATTCATTGCTGTAAAAGTAACTCTAATTTTTAATATACAATACGGAACACTAAGAACATAAACTCGCTCTCTGTTATATTCGCACGATTAGGAAATTATTTATAATAAAATACAGAAAATGCGAGGAACGTGTTCGATCGAAGGATCCCTTCTGAATTATTTCCCATTATTCTCGCAAACGGGAGATTCAGCGCGAACGAAAAGCATAGAAAATCGGGAAAGAAAAATCGATTGAACGAAAAGTCGAGTAACCAATCGGGACCGAAGAATAAATTAGAAGTGTGGAGGCACTGAAAACGGGGTGAATGGATCACGCGCGGGTCGACGACGTTGATCGGTGGGTGTGTGGTATTTCCAGGCGCAGCTAGCCGGACCCCGCACTGGTATACAAAAGTTCTCACAGTATTATCCGAGCTCGATGCTGCCGCCCCCGCCGCCGGCCCCGATGGCGAGGCCCGTCGCCATTATAAGGTCGACAGGCGAGCTGACGGCCACGAGCTCGAACTCGCCCCCCACCTCGTCGACCTCGCCCACGGACCCAGCCGAACTGGCGTCCAATCAGGAGCAAATGGCCGCCGCGGCAGCGGTGGGACTGGTCAGTTCCGGCTGCCAGAGCTCCGTCGATCCGGCCGGAAGGAAGAGCCCAGCAAGGATCCTCGTCACTGCGCCGCACACCAGCCGGGAGTACACCTTTGCTCACTTTCACTCTCAACCTGGACAGGTGGGTCTACTTCCAATCACGATAATTTCTTATAATTGTGTCAAAAAATTTTTGCAAATTTCTATTGCAACCAGGAAATATTCGGAGTACTTTTAGGTTAGGAATATTCGTATTGTTATTGCGCGTTCGAGGAAAGAAGGCTCGGCGTGTTTACATCCTCACGGCTGGTTAGCTCCGCTAATACTCCCATGATCACAGCCATGATCGCTATTAGTCTAACACGGTGACGAACATCATCGATGATGTAAACACACTGTGCCTTCTTGTCTCGAACGCACTATACCTCAAATATTTTGAAACTGTATACTGTTCGAGACACAAAAGTTGGACGGATGTGGAATGTCGGAAGACGCTAGGAAGGTATCGAAAATAAAAGATTGGCACGTAGCAGGGTGTCTAGAAGCATTTTAGGTGATCCGTGAAGGTTTCATGTCCTGGACTCTTTGCTTGCAGCAAATATTCACGTATCCTACCATCAGCTCGATGTCAGGGGTGATCTCCCCGACGAACCTCTCCCTGTTTTCGTCGCCAGTTTCGGTGACGAGGCCGGTGGCCACCCAGAGATCGGTCTCTAACGTGCCCCCTCGCTGGAACACCGCGCCGTTTATCAACCTCGAGGATGACTACAACATGATCGCGCCAATCATCACTGGGACTGCCAGCGAACCCCCCTCCGCTATGGACGAAGGTCTGTAAACTTGGATAAATCATCCTCGTTAAGTAATTGCAGATAAATTAATTCGAATTACAATTTTTCAGAACGGTACTTCCACCCGGTGCACACGAGCAGCGTGGTGGACAAGAGCGGCGCTGGTAACCTGATGGGCACAGATCTAGGTGTGGCAACAGACCCAACCTCGCACCACCATCAACAGTCCCAGCAGCCTCAGCAACAGCCTCAACAGCCCCCTCAGCAACAGCAACCGTCACAGCAGCAGCAGCAGCAACAGCAGCAGCAACAAGTGATGCAGGACAAGAGCGGCAGACCGAAGTCTCCCCCGTGACACTGGAGGCTTAGAGCGGAAAGCGTCGAGAAGCTCGCATGTTCCACGGGGTCGTTACTCACCGGCGCGTACGATAATTACCCTGAGCCGGAGGGGAATCGCCAGGATTCCTCGTGTCGTGTTCAGCTTCGCGACCTAAGCCTGCGGAGAATCGAGTGCCTGAGAGTCTGATCGTAGTTTAAGCGGGCCGCGTCGAGGGAACGTTCGTGACGCTTCCGGCGAACGGGGCCTCCGCCATTGCTGTGTCGAGGGGGGCTGAACCGGGGTTTAGGTCCTGGCTTCGCGACCACGCGGGGCTTGCTCTTGACCCTCTGAGGTTTGGTGCCTTTGTCGCTTCCAGATCTAACAATTCTGCAATTCTCACTTCCTTTCTCACCGACTCTCTAATCGATCTTCGATCCTTAGACATCAGTTATGATCTATTAGACTATTAGCATGCTCTTTGAATCGTTAATTGTATCTTAAGACAATTTTATTGATACACGAGGTATAGATGAGGCTTTTAAAATTGTTTCTCTCTCATAATCTCTGTCTGTAACTTTTCGTTCACGTTGTGATCGTTTGAATACGTTAATGGGAATTTGATGAGTTGTCAAATTTGGAAAACTAAATTTTCTGCGAGGAACGAAAGGCATTTTCAGCCCTCTGGGGGTCAACGTTTCGGTCAATTATTACTTCCGCGCCACCGGAAGCGTCGTTCTTCTCTCTCGACGCGCTGTTAAATTCTAACTCTTTCTCTCTCTCTCTTTCCCCCCCCCCCTCTCTCTCTCTCTCTCTCTCTTTCTCTTTCTCTTTCTCTCTCTCTCTCTTAAGTGTCCTCGACGGACGTGAGTAAGGACCCCTCATTTCGTCTCCTAATTGAAAGGTCTCCGATTGTCGCCGATCGATTCCGTCGACCGATAAAATCCGCAGACGATTCAACATTGAATAAAAATCGGAAAAGACACAACGAAACGGGAAAAGAACGAAAGAAGAACGGGCAGAGAACGAACGAATGGAAATACTAGAGTAGGGTATCGTTTTCCGCGCGATTTTATAACGACCGTCTGTTTCCTATTCTTCCTGCTTCGAGACCCTTCCGGGACGCGTGTTTCTGTACATACACGCTCCGTGGTATTTTGTAAAATTATAGAGGACGTTAGAGTAGTCGCGTCTCTGCGTGGTAATGCGAAAAATAATATGAAAAAAGGAAAAAAAAAAAAAGAAGGACGGGCGTAGGAGTAAAAGGAGAAAAGAGAAACGTAATTCGTTGCGCTCTTCGAGGAAGGGTTTAACGTGGAGATTATACAAGGGAACGGAGAGATTGAAGAAAAGAAAAATTTCTAGTGCCAATTTCGTAGTTTATAAATATTATAACGAAATTATAATTTTCTATTATATTTTTTTATAATATTTATGAAGGAACACAGACACGTACGCACACGTACATATGCTTGTTTAGACGACACGTGAACAGGTGTAGAGATAACAAAGGAAGCTTCTTCTTCGATGATCGAGAAATGGAACATTTTTAAAAAAGGGAAAATATGTCGAAAACTGGCGATTAAATATATATATATATATAAAATGAATAAGAGAAAAATAGGGAGAAGGTCGAGGGGATCCGATCGACGAGTATCGGTCAGAACGAAAGCTAACCGGTCCACGAACCACGGATAATAATATTAATTATAATATTAACAGTAACGATAATTGATAACTTTATAATTGTATCGTTGATTAATCGCCTAATGCTCAGGCTAGTGCTGACACTAGTGGAAAGAAACACAGAGGAAAACGAAAAAAGAGAGAAGGACTAGTCGCGCGGACTAGTCACCAGAGGCTGCTAGTTAGAAACAAAGTGAATATTTAATATTGATTACTATGGATAAATTAAGCGGTTAACTAATTACAAGATATTTCACCACGACGATTAAACGGTATAATGGCGCGCGTGAATGAGAGGACGAAGACGGAAGAAACTGAAGACGAAGAGGAGGAAGAGAAGGAGGAGGAGAAAGTCGAAGAGAACTAAAACGAGACTATAAAAGAAATTGGGAGAAGAGAGGACGATGTTTCGAGATAGTGAGAGATCTATAGTTATTAACTTAGGAATTTAGTGTAACGTCGCGCAACGAGATAATGTAACATCGAACTCGACGACAACGAAGGTCCTAAACTATAATATTGTATATTGTCCAAAAGTGCTTTCCGTCGACTGTACGTTAAATGAGGGTGTCTGACGATACGAGGCGAATGTTTTTCTTTTTCTCTATTTTTTTTCTATTTTTTTTTTCTTTCGAATAGAACTCTTCCGCTGCCAGCTTGTAAAGAAAGATCAAAGGAAACACGAAGTCTTGTTAATTAAAGGGTACCATTTTCTTTAGGTCTCTGATCAACGATATCAAAACCTCGATGATGTTACGATACCGCGAAAATAGTAAGAAAATGAACGTTGGCAGAATATCGTGCGAAGGATACCGAAACGTTGTCTATTTTATACGAAGGAAATCCGCTTCTGGCAGCGCGAGGGTTGAAACACAAGCACGAGGGGCGACCTGTCCACTTTGTAACTCCTAAGATAGCGATTCCCAAGGAACCCCTTAAGATGCGCTTAATATACTCGCTAGGCGATCAGGTAGTTCTTCGAGGTGGTTCTTTCTGGGTTTGTGTAAAGTTTCACGAGAGTCCCTTTTGTTTTTTCTCTCTTTCTCTCTTCGAGTGAGGTTGAAAGGGTGCGTGGCGTCCCTGCCCATTAGCGACGACTGGATCCAACGATCGTGGAACTCGATTGACTCGCGCCCCATTCGTCGTTACGACAAACGGAGAAAGGAAAAGGAAGGTTCCACGTTGTCACGAGCGGTTGCTTTTCAACTTAGTTCGGTCTGTTCCGTTACCATCGACCATTCGAGAAATAAGATGGCGATCGTTCACAGCCAAGTGGTTCACTTTTTCATTGTATCTCCTCCCCTGATCGTTTGTCCGTGCTTCTACGTGCCTTTGGGAATTAACATCTTCGTAGTGACTAACAGTCCTCTAGAATCCAGAGCTTTCGTTGCGAGTGGCTTTCCTTTGTAGAGCTTGGGCGTCGTTGTACCTAGTTTATCAGAGATCCATTAGGAGCCGATCTTCCTTTAGGAGCCCCGGATCTTATATTTGCGTGAATGTAACCGATCACCATCGCTCGGTACCTAGACCTCCGTTGTACCGAGGTGTAGGAGGGGAAAACGCGGTGAGGGAACTCGAAAGAGGAATTGGAGAGAAGAGGATGGGTCCAGGGTCAAGTCGAAGTCGCGGTAAAATGGGAGGAATGGAGGCACCCTGTCAATCGGTTCGTAGTGATAGTACAAAGAACTTGAGACTAGCGTTATCGATAAACTAGCGTTAATGAGAACCAGGCGTAAGGTTTACACAGACTCGAGTCAAGAGAGGTAAACGCGGCGATACGATGCTACTATTCCTATAAAATCTGCTTCTTACCGCTACTAACACTATTACGAGGCGACGATAAATACCGCTGCAACTATATTGTTAATACTACGAGGGGGAAGAAACTACTACTATTATTGTAACTATTACTGTACCACAATTACCACCACCATCACCACCACCATCGCCATCAGCACCGCCACTAAAAGAAGAGAAAAATGGGGAAACCACTTTACCATCACAGCACCACCACTACTCTACCACTAATACTATTACTATTACTACCACTACTACTATTACTACCACTACTACCACTATTACTACTATTACTATTAATTAATAACAGCGCTATTGTAAGCTAAACTACTACTATGTTACCGCTACTCTTAACTATTAATTGTAAAACGAAGGACGACCGCATACAGCTGTTACTATTACACCGCCTGTCTCAAATATTAAGGCACACCGTGTGCTATAGGAGCAAGAGGGCGCTGCTATCGCTGACTACTATTAACACACTCACTAACTAAACTACTAATCGCTTTACGACTACGGTTACTACGGGAGAAGGACGATTCGTTAGTGTAAATATATATATTGATCCGACGCGAGGCGAATAGGGTACGTAAAACGCACGCTAGGGGTGGACCACCCTCCATTTTGTCATTCGAATAACTACTCCGCCGGTCGTTCCTGTTACCACCATTATTACCACCATTCGATCAAAATTGTTTCTCAAACCAAAAATACGCGATGAAATATTCTGTTTTTTTTTTCTTTTTTTTTTGGAATTTGAAGAACAAAATGGCGGACTGTAACGCGAACGATTCACGAGAGAGTGTTCCACCCTGGCCATTCATAGTTGTTACATCACGCACAGGGGCAGAGAGACAGCCGAATCCATCGATCCTTGGAGCCCTAGATCCGATCGATCGAGGATTTTTGCACACGCCCTTCGAGCCCTTCGCCGACCACCCTTACCGATACTTCGTTTTCTCGCGAGAAGTGTTCGTCGATTGATTTGTTAGTACCTTCGTGGAAAGGATGTGCTGTAAACGATTAGGCGCTTAGGTTTGTTGTACCATAGGCGAATATCTAGAGCTTCCTTCGAGGGTGGCTCGCGCGAAGGGATGGAAGGGACCGCGATAGGTGTATAAGGGATTTTAATACTTTCCTCGATGCCAATAGGGATTGTAACGAGACTTCGTGTTCTTATTTTGTTAAACGAAGACGCGCGGGCACTCGACGCCGACGATTAATAACGTAACATGCGAAAAATGGGGGGATGAAAAATGAAGAAATTTCAAATTTCGCGGGGAAACTATAACGAAACGAAACCAGGGTGGTTCGGGATACGTACATTACCGCGAACGGACTTCTCACGGTGATTTTTCAGTTTCATTCGTTGAGGATTGTAGGAGATTTTTAGGAATTGATGATCGAGAATCACGTATTGGAAAATTCGAGTATTACATTAAATTTGAGAAAGAGTTGTATATTTAGGAAGTTTATTTTTGTTGCTTATAATGTGATTTTTGTTTTCTTTTTTAGATTGTGATGAGGGGTGGTTGGAATATGATAGTTTTGTAAATGAATATTCGAATTTGGTTGCGTAGAGTTTGTAGAGTTAATAGAAAATGCGTGATTCGAGGATTATCAGCGTACGATTTCAAGGGTGCAAATAGAGTAGAGTGCCAATTAGGGTAGAAAGATTACAAAGTAGCTTTAGGTCTTCCCAATGGGGTGAAAGGTCGTGGTTAGGTCGGCTTCCAAGAATGAACTCGCGAGGAAAGATTATTCTTAATTTAAAATTTAAGCACAGATTCCAATTTATATTTAAATTTAAATTATCAGACTTATTTTATTAATCGGAATTTACCAAATTTTAAGGCGTAGATTTCAAATTTAAATTCAAATTTTTGTGCTAGGCAATCACATTTAAGATCAAACTTAATTTTCGACATTCCTAATTTAAATTATTCGAAATTTCAATATTCCAAATTTAAATTTAAGCTTGGTAGTATTAATTGCGAAAAATAAAATAGAGAAATTCGTGAAATTTGTGAAAATTAAGAGAAATAATTCCTCGCAATGCCTGGTGATCGCTTGATTCCGCGATTAGCTGGTGGAAAATCCAGCCAACCGGGTTTCCGCTCAAAATGGCGTCCCAACGTCGAGCTCGCGTCGCGCCGATTTCTCTCGGGGCATCCACAGAAACATTTTCTATAGCGTCTCGAGCTGCCTTGAACCGAAAGTGCATTAAAAAATCGTCCGCACGACAGCCGGTCGAAATTCATTGCGGCTGGGATCACGTTCCCAAATTAAATGAAAAAAAAGAAAAAAAGAAAAAAAAAACAAAAAAAAACGAAGAACAAAAGAAAGAGAAGGAAAAATCAAAGAGAAAAAACACTTAATTCTAAATAAACACGTTAGTTAGGTATTTTGTATTTTATAGTGATAGTTGTGATATCGACGAGGATCGAACAATAGCAATTACGTTCTCACGTGGACGAGTATTCGAATGTTAATCGTAATAATAACCTAGGGATAGTTACCTTAATGCGAATGGGAATCCGACGTTTCGCTTAATCGTAGCAAGTAGATAGACTATTTAATTGCATATCTCGTGATAATTTGTTACTTAACTAGCAGCGTAGTAATTTATTAAGAGTGATATAATTTGAATAGTAGCGAGCGTAGAAAATAATTTCAACCCTTCATCAGCGACATCCCGGACACCCGATTCCATCTCTTCCAAATGCAGTGGAAAAATGGCGGTTACGGTTAACCTAACCTCGAAATCCGTAAATCAATTCTCCCCGTAAAACTCACGCTCGGAGATGCGAAACCTCCCACGGCCCCTTTTGTATCGCTTCCAGACCACCCATAAAAACCCCGTATAATTACCTACTATGAGGATAGACTATAAAAGAGGAAGGGTAGGACGGAAGTGATCCTCAGCCGCAACCGGAAGTTCTCTCCGGCGCGACAGTGCGCACGAGGACTTTTTCTACGTAAGATAGATATTTCTCTAGTAGACTTTGGGTGGGGGAAGAAGGGATAGATGAGACAGAGGTCGCAACAGGCAAAGGAGGCTTAATTACGCGTCTCGATCGGGTGAAAATCGGATGAAAATCAGCTAGAAATCCGATAAAAATCGGATGAAAATCGGTTAGAAACCTGATAAATATCGGTTAGAAATCTGATTAAAAGATCGATTAGAAATATGATAAAAATCGGGTGAAAATCGGTTAGGAATGTGATGAAAATCGGATGAAAATCGACTAGATATCCCGGGCCACCCGCTGCTGCACGGGTCGACCGTGAATCGGTAAAACGGAAACGCGATTCTTCCGTCGAGGTATGCTTCCAGCTCCATGAGAATGCTGTGTAAAAATGGTGGAAAATCGGGGGTTGAATAAACGTCGAGACGTCGTTAATTTTCGTGCAATTAAGCGAGTCGTTCGAAAGAAAGGACGAAGGAAGGGTAGATCGTTTGCGTAGAGTTTAAACTTGTGAGGGACTGAAGACGTATAATATATATATATATATAAATATATTATATGTAAACGCGTAGCTAACGAACGATTAACTTAGCGAGCACTGATTAACAGGAAGAGAAAGAAAAACGATTGTTTTCGATTCTTTTTTTTTTTTTTTTT
>NW_016911795.1:316052-341276 GCF_001483705.2 Eufriesea mexicana | reverse complement strand
TTTTTTTTTTTTTTCTTCGTTGTTGGGGTGGATGGTTTGGGGGGGGAGGGGTGTTGCGAGGGTTCAATAGATGAATATAGAGCGCACGAGCATGCGAGGTGCAAGTTCAGCTACGAGAATAACGATAACAATAATAATAAATAATAATAATATATATATATATATAAAGTTTAACGGTACTTAACGACACTGGTAATTGTAAACGACGAAACGGCGATGAATAACATAGTGCGATTATTACTACCTATTATTACGGCAATACGATGATATACATATATTATAATGATGAAATACAATGATATATTTATCGAATATTTATTGAGCAAACGAGAATAGCACACTGTGTAGTATCGGTTGTACAAAGTAGGCGGCGAGGCGAAAACACGCGAGCGATTTATCGTTTATCGAGAGAAAGGAACAGAAACTATAGGGGTCTAGTCGAGGAACAGGTGTCGTCGGGGGCTTACGATTTCGTATATTCACTTTTTAATGCATAACCTAAACTCCACGTACATTCTCCAATTCGTTATCCCACCGTCTTTACTTCTTTGCTTATTCATATATATATGTAATCGTTTCAAGCTTTCTATCTTTCCAAGACCTACAACCAGCTTTCTTTTAGAAAACGCACAATGTTTTCAATATTTTCATTGTCCAAAATATTCTCAATGTTCGTCGAGCAGTGTGTTAAAGGTTCTCTCGATTACGATCACGTGACCCCCGACACCCAAGTCTTCGCTACCCCCACCACGAAAGAAAGATCGGCGCGCGATCGCCAGTGCGAGCAACTGCGACTAGAGTGCGCTGCAGTCGCGCCGGGAGGGAGAATAGGAAGAAGGAAGCCGAGGACGCGAGCACTCGACCACCTCGCGTGTGGCTGAGAGCTCGCGTGTATTTTCGTCTCACGATCCTTTTTTTACGATTGTGAACGAGGTTCATGTTATATATCAGGGATTAGACTAAATAGTATAACGATACGCTGCGAGGGAGGTGGCAAGAAAAAACGCGACAAAAGTAATTGGACGAGCGAGGGACGAGAGTGAATAGAAGGAACGTTGAAAAGTGGAACGGAGAAGGAAGAATCGTGAGTGGTTAGCCTTTGGCGGGGGCGGGAAGAGGGGGAGGGCTGTGACAAGGTGGTGATAGTGGTAACCGAAAGAGACGAAGCGCGTTAAATTAGATTTCTGTATGGGAAGAGTGGCTACAGTGGTTTTTAATTATTCGTTGGGGTATACGGGCTGCTCGCATAGTGACTTCTCGTTTATCCTTAGAATTAGCCTTCTCGATTCTTTGTTTTCATTAAGCTTCATTTTTAGCGAGTATATATTACCTATTTCCATCGTGACACCGATTAATTCTAATCACCCGTGTATATAATATTTTTAGGGATACGGTAACGATTGGTAGACCTAGTGTGAAATTACTGAGACACTTCGGCAAATGAGTGTCCAATTTTTTTCATATTTCAGTGGTTAGGAAGTTTCATATTTTCTCGTTCGATTCTCAAGCATGTATCTGCATAGGGATAATTATGACTCGCCAGCCCTCTTTCCATAGAGACGGTATGATAGGTACGCAATATCGTCGAGTATTAATGCTTAAGAGAAACCAGTTGTGATAAGCGTGGAGAGAGCTCGGTTGCTCGGAACCGTGGAAAATTTCGGGGAGCGACGCGTGGAAGGAGGAGAAAGGAGAGAAAGAAGGGAAAAGGATAAAACGAGAAACGAGGTGCGTGAAACGACCTCGACTCGCAAACGGAGCTGGCAACCCTCCGACGAAGGGACACTGACAAGGGAGAGGCTTCTTTGTCACCTTACCGCGCCAATTATACGTTGTGTCCATACTGTCTCAATTAATATAATGTATTATATTATATATATAATATATATATTATATATATATCCGACAATATTGATTATTAAAAATTCATAATATATAAAAGAGGAGAAAAAAGAGTAAATGTATGTTGGCCGAAAATTTATCCCCCTCTTATGTTGTTTCGAACTTCATTTCCGCATAGAGCGCGCCACTGTCGCTTGGTATCGAAACTTGCAAATACCTCGATACGATCCATTGTACGTCGCCGTAGATTTTTGTAAGTGTCCATTTTATTTATTTATTTTTTCTCTTTTTTTTCTTTTTCTTTTTGGTGTAGGCTTTTGACTTAAAATTATTTAAAGTTTGAGTTTAAGAGAGGGACAGGGAGGAGAAAAACGACACGGGGATGAAAAAGTGAAGTACAATTTATTAATAATATGCGCAGCCATTCTCGACATTTGGTGCACCATCGTGAAGATGATCGAAAACAATCGGTATAGTGCGCTTGGTTACAGCCATACCGGAAGCGACTCGACGCGACTATCTTATTTCCGCTCTATGTATATAAATACCTCGTAATTAAAATATAGATATATACATATGTATTTATATAATATATATGTATGTATATCTGTACAACCTGGACACACGCGTCTACAAAATAATCTCTATCTAATCGCTATTTCTCTTTTTGAGTCTGTCGGTCGTTAACCCCTTGTGGTCCGCCATTTTTGTTTCTGAAAATACACGTTTCTAGAAAAAAAAGTCTGGCAAAAATTTCGTTGTCAGAATGGTTTCGAAATAGTAAAAAATGAAACAAAATTGAAGAAGATTAAAAATACTGTTCGACTTGGAGGGAAACCGTGAACAGGAAGTGCCATCTATCAAACTTCGAGAGGTTAAAAAATCGAAAAGCACGTGGTCGAATTTCGAATTTCGAATGAGCTAGTTAAACTGATATAAAAAAAAAAAATGCACTTCGGATGAAATTCGGAAGGTACGTCGTTCTTCCTCTGTGTCTTTGAAACCAGAAGTGCAAAGTTATGGCGGCAAAATCAACAAATTCTATGATTGAAATTAAAAAAAAAATTCAAAATATCACAGGAAAAAAATTAAATATAAACAGAGTTGTGAGATAAAATGAAGTTTCAATTTTTCGTATTACCCGTATAAAAAACATTGGCCCTCAACAAAGATTGTCGATTGTACCATAAAAATAGTTCTCTTCTTTTCGTTTGCATCCGCTTTGCATCTTTTTACTCGAGATCAAAGCACTGATGAAGGAAACTTCCATCTCTTTAAAATAGGCAAAGCTACAGGAAACGGAAACCAAGGACGGAGCACGTGTGTTTCGACGCGAACGCAACAGACTAGAAAGGACCGAGTGAAGGTTGCCGCTTGTCGCTCGCGTCTTCAGTTACGAACGAACCGTTCGACGGGAAGGGCACGTTCGGAGGTGTTGTCGAGAGTCTTCCTTTCTACATTCGAATCAGTTCACAAGGTATTCATTGCTGCGTTCAATTCTTCTCTTTATAACTTCAGAAATTTCTTGTCATCGTGATATATCAACTTGCAAGTCTTCGTATCGAAAAAGAAAAATAGAGGTTAAGTCGTAATTCATGAATCTTTGTATTTGTATCCCATATGCTACCTAATCCATCTTAGGTATCTCGATATTAAACATATAAAAATACCTTACTTCTATCAGATTCTCTCTTCTCCCTGTCTCGATTATCAACAAAATGGTATAAAAATTTAACCGAACCTCAACCAAACATTGAAACTTTATAGGGTCAACGAAATACTGTACGCTGTACGCATAACCTAGTTGCACAATGTAACGCGATAATACCAAAAATTTATAAATAACGCAGCAGTGAATTTATCGACAATCAAATGTATTTCTCGTGGTAGAAAAGTCGATTCGTCTTGTTAGCTCAATCTTCACGGACCCTACTTTCTATGGTTATATAAATAGATCAAAATACTTGTCCTGGTAAAGTAAATGCCGCTCGATTCTTCTCTGAAGTACTCTAAGCTTAAGCTCTAACAGCCATATACCTCGTGCATGTACATCTACGAACGCAGCATTTTAAAATCGTGCTCGTTTCACGAAAATACATGTAGCTCTCGCTTTTTTTCTCTTTGTCTGTACACGTAGTTCGCCATCTTGGGCATGGTAAAGAAAATATTACTACTCTAACGCTATTGAAGACGAAACACTTGGTTTGGCGAAGGTATCAGCGTGGTCAAAGTGTCTTTGAACGTGTTTTGATGGTCGTTCGATGTTACAAAATGTTTTTCACGATGTGTAGTTACCTTAAAAATCGTCGGTAAGTATTTGGAACCGTAAGATCGATAATTCGTTGTAGTTCCCGGAGTTACTAACAGATGTCTCTGCAAGCTGCGCTCTTAGAAAACCACGTTAAAGTGGCAGAGGGTAAGGAAGATTCCTAGTCTTGCAAATTTGAAAAATTACTTGAATCTGAGATTGTTACATCCTATAGAATTCAAATATAAACTCGTCCAAAAACCAATTGACCATCCTGTCACCCTGGGGAATTCGAAGTAATACTTCATCGATTCCCTTCACAATTTTGTTCTCCTTAATTACGAACTCTTAGCACTCTAATCAATTTTTTTCGTCTTTTTTGGCTCGTCCTCCAGGTGAAAAATATATAATCGAATCATAAGGACGATGGTCATACTGTACAATCTCTAAACAAACTATCGAGTAAACTTAAGCATCCTAATGGTAATATCCTGGGAAATATCATACAGGGAAGAGTTCATCCATGCACCAAATCTACAATAATCGCATTTCGCGTGTGTGTACGTGTGTGTGTGTGTGTGTGTGTGTATCTTGAGTACGAAAATGCGCAACCAGTGCAGCAATATCAGGAAAAAAACCCGGAAAAAACCGGTTCCGTCATACAAAATTCTGTAAGTACATATTATCGACTGAGCCGCGTAGTGGAAACATCCACGATGGAATGTTCGACGATTATAGATTACAATCTAAGAGTAAGAAGGGAAAAAAGAAAAAAGATTGGCCGAATATCGTGCAAACGTAAAATCTCGCAGCCTTCGAGGTCTTCGTGGACGTTGACATGGTTCTTGGTGGTTTCAGACCTCGATTCAAAGACACGCGAGATAAATAGGCATAGCTTTGATTCGCTTCGCTTAGTATATTCAGTAGAATATACTACTGATAGTCAGACGTTCAAACGACGACGATATCTTGTAAATTATAGCATCGTGAGTTAAAATTAAATTTTGGAATTTCACTATTAATTAAATTTTTAACTTTAAGTTTAGAAATTCACATTCTCTCAAATTCTACAATTTTAAAATTTTTAAAACTTCAACTCAAGTTTTAAACATTTTCACACTATACATATTAGAAATTCCAACGTCCTAAATTTTTATTTCTACAAACCAGTACTTTTCAGTAGAGTTAAAAATTTCTTTGATTACCTTTTCTAGGTTATAATTTCGCAAATGTAAGCGTTGGTTTTCACGACAAGATACCATAGAATTTTCGAGATATCATCGTCGTGCTAGACAATTATTCGCAGTTGTCACGCGTTACGTGGCGATATCACGGTAACAATTAATTAGGGCAAGTCGAAGGAACTATGCGATTTGAATGCCGTCATGTCTCACGGAAACACGCGTTCGTCGTTTTCTTATTTTAAACAGCGCGACATTGGAGTAGATCAACTACCCGCCACTAACAGAAACAGGTCCGGCCATGAACTGGTTCCTGGGCTCGTCTCGTGAATACGTTCACTAGTTGGCAGTGTACCCTGTCAACAAATTACATCAGGTAAATTATATAATTCCGTTCGAAGAATTTTTTTATAAAATGAGAAAGAAGGATTAAAAAATTTACAAAGTATTTACAAAATTGCTTTTATTGAAGATATTATAGGTTATGTGTAAATGATTTAACCGGAAGTGAGCATGAAGTGCCTGTAAATATCCGAGCGATGTTTACCTGATTTTCACGTTTGAATTATCGATCACTTCGCCATCACAGTTCCACACACTCAGACTCGAGTTCAGATAACGGTTGCTAATCTCGCTGTTGGACTGCATGTGTAGGGTAGGTAGGGCGCGGAACGTGAACTCCCTCGCTCTGTACACCTCGACGAACGGTAGATCGTACTGTGGAAAGCAAACAGTCGAACACTATTGCAATGATTGTACACAGTGGCGAAGAAATTACGTTTGCCCTTTGATCGTGCATTATTCAGATTTATGCAGCGAATTTAAGGATTTCGGAACTTTAGAATTTTAAGAGGTTAGGAATATAGGAACTTCGAAATTTTTAGGTTTTAAGAGGTTAGGAATTTAAGAATATATAACTTTTAGAATTTTGGAATATAGAAATCTTCGAATTTCAGTCTTTTTATCTCCAGCATTCAGAAGTTCTCAAACCTAACCATAAAAATTGAATGTATAAGTCCGTACTATTAGCATTCTTACATTACTATTTTTATAATTTTTAAGTTTATACAAAATAAATGTTTCGATCATTTATAGCTTAACAACAAATCACAATATAATCTTTATTTTTTCACATTCAAATTTATAGGTGTCTGGAGTTAAAAGTACGCAACTATCTCACATACCAGAGTCTTCTGTTTGCTGGACAACCTCAGTAACATCCGAATATTGTTAAAAAACGAAGTGTGTCGAACCAAAATCACATCTACACAACCGTCTCCAATATGACAGTGGGGACTGAACCCCATGGGACTCCTGGCGCATCCACAGGCGAGATTGGCACCATTCACCATAAAGAATTTGCCTCTGACAGTCACCCATCCTAATATAAATTTAGGTAAATTGAAAGAATATATTTAAATAAATATTAAAAACCATAAGAAAGTAGTATTTAAATTAAATTTGCAACTAACTAGATATCTCTTTATCAGGAATGCTGTTGTGCATATGTTGGAGACACCTGGTGCAATTCTTTATGCATCTTGTGCTGGTTGCCGGGTGACAGGGGTCTGAGAGAAGATGGATCTCACCTTCATAACCTTTATTAGCAAGGATCTTCTTGAAACCTAAGATTAAATTAAGGTAAACATTTTTATTCTGTATCTTTTAATGACTTTAGGAATTTTAATTGATTTATTAATATTGCATTTTACTGTGCAGGTATGAAACCTGAAGGATGAAGAGGAGACGCAAATGAGAAGATGAAAGACATCAAAAGAAGATAGACAATGATATATTATATTATTATACATTATATTATATATTATATTATGTATTATATTATATATTACATTATTTATTGTAAGAAATAATTGTTAAACATCAGCAAATGTACATATTCCGAATTATCAATAAACGTACAAAAAAATAGAGCGATTTATTTTTTCAATCCCTTCCCCTACTTAAAAATGACGAAAAAAGGTGCTAAAAGAATAAGGAGAAGAAGTTGTGGTGTGCCACCTCCTTTAATATTATATGCTCCTGATACAAAATCCCAGTTTTGGACAATTTTTCTGGCAGAACTTCGCTTTCGGGAATTCTCGGAATGTGACGTCATTTCCAAGAATCCACGATGTCGTGATACCTCCTTTAACATTATATGTTCCTGATACAAAATTCCAGTTTTGGACAATTACTCTGGCAAAACTTTGCTTTCGGGAATTCTCGGAATGTGACGTCATTTCCAAGAATCCAAGATGTCGTGATACCTCCTTTAACATTATATGTTCCTGATACAAAATCCCAGTTTTGGGCAATTTCTCTGGCAAAACTTCGCTTTCGGGAATTCTCGGAATGTGACGTCATTTCCAGGAATTCGCGAGGTCGTGATACCTCCTCTAACATTATATGCTCCTGATACAAAATCCCAGTTTTTGGGTCTTCTTTAATAAACTTCAAACGTATTTCTTCTCACATTTTACTGGGAATTTATTATTTATTATTTTTTATTTTTTATTATTCATAGTATTTATTATTCATATTATTTATTACTTTATGGGGAATTTTTTTGAGAGGTGTAATTGTTTGGGAAAATAAGATGAATGCATTGCAATTTGTATAAAATATTTATTTTACACATTATTTTAATACAATATAAATACAATGTAAAACTATATAACAAATTCTTATAATCTATATATAACACCGTCTTCATAGAACCCACTGCATCCTACGTTTCTTGCCGTTTCCTGTAGACAGAAATAAATATATTACTAAAACCATCATATGTTAATGTTAATTGTAGCATTCAATTCGTTTTATAATAGTAATTCCAACTATATACCCTATTCTACCATTTATGATTAATAACACATTTATTACTACCTCTCCCTGACTACGTATCTGACAAAACATCCTAATTTCAGACTTTACAGAAAACTAATAATTAATATATAACGAAGAAAAACAAATACTTACCTGCTGAGCAAATCTACTTACCATGATGCATCCTACTTCACGAATCTACCGCAAGAGAGCGCTGAAGAACTACCTCACCTAGCTCCATCTTACAATTCTGCTTCAACTTCTACCGTGTACTCTCGTTTGAATGCCGCATAAAACACTTTCATGAAACGCTTTAATTCAAGTTCTCTACGATACTGGCTGTTTTCTTTTATCTTTTCCTTCGTGTGTATCTTTCGTCGAAGTGTCAGAGCAAGAGTGCGAAAGAATGAAGAATCCTCTCATTACCGATATACAAAATTCGAAGAGATATTATTTCAATGAAATACTGACTATTACTCTGCGCGATTCTCCCTACATATATAACCTCACCACCTTCGCGAACACGCGCGTGTTAACTGGGAAACTAGAACAGAACTGTACATTAAGCCGGCCCACCTTTCGACTTAAAGAAACTCGTAAATTTCTTTTTACAATCGTACATTCTACTTCCCACGCTCGTACTTTAAAATTCTTAATGCAAAGCAACTATAGTTTATATTTTCTTTCTCTTATTCGCTCCGTTCCTTCGTCCACGACGACTACGGTCTGTGTGAAAACACTTGGAAGTTCGGTCCTTTTAAAGAGTTACCCCCACCACTAAAAATTCCTTCGTCCCCCATCGATCAGCCGTTCCTGGGCTTCCATTCGACCCTGTTACAAGTTCTTCGAACAAAAATATTTTCCGTTTCATGAATTCGTACAGAAACAAACAGAATACCATAAACACGAATAAGAAGCATTCGTTGAATTCCCAAATAATTATATCGCCATGAAAACCGACCCAAAAATTAATTCCGTGTCAGGTCGGTGGTCAATTCTTTCTACGAAATTACACCAAAAATGAACAGAATTAACAGAAAAGAAACATACAATCCAGAAAATCAAATTATTCGAGAAGAAAAGCCTCTCAATTCGCAATAAAATATTCAACTATAAAACTAACCTAAAAATTCTATATTTTAAGTCACGTAAATGACCAGTTCCTTTTACCAGACTATACTATGTATAAAAGGAGACACACACAGTTCACAGGACTACCACCCAACGCGCAAACAACTCAACAAGAGATTATGCTCGTTTTCAATCGAACAAAAACGTTACTCACCCGAATAATCGTACCGTTGGGGCCCCATCCATCGGAATTTCTCACTGTCTCGTATCACGTCGCCCAGATAGCCATAACTCAGCATGCTGGCGTACAGCCTGAGCAACGTCTGATCGCTGTGCACGGAGGAGATATCGAGGCCTGTCTTGTCGCCAAAAATGATATGTATCGCAGCCGTTTGCACATCGGTGGTTCCATGGAGGCTGTAAGCCACTGTGTCGGTACTCCCGCTAGGTATCACCCCGATAGGGAGTCTAGGCGTCGGTAAGATCGCCTCCGAGTTGTTGGGGTCGATTTGTCGATCCCTCGATGCCCTCAGCACTAGACCGTTGATCACCTCCGCGAGGGTGCCGTCCCCACCGATGCACACCACCGCCTAGAAAAGGTAAAGAGGGTTGTAACATGCTCTATCGACGGAAAAACGTTGAATATGCAAGGAACCGAGGCAAGTTCCCAGCAGAATGTCTGCTTGAAAATTTATAAAACGTTTTAAAGAGTGGATGGGAAATGGTAAGCATTTCGTGGAACATTTATTTAATATTTTGCAGGAACCAAAGTGGGACGTGCTTGTCGTGAAAAATTTATC
This sequence comes from Eufriesea mexicana, assembly GCF_001483705.2. Lineage (NCBI taxonomy): Eukaryota > Metazoa > Arthropoda > Insecta > Hymenoptera > Apidae > Eufriesea > Eufriesea mexicana. The sequence goes on along the minus strand of NW_016911795.1, from coordinate 331,311 downwards.
CAAATATATAAATGGAAGAAAAGTGTAACGTGCTTTTCGACGAAGGAACGATTTAAAATTTTCTGAAAGCAGTGGAAAGGGAAATGGTAAGAGTTCGTGAAAGACTCATTTAATACCTCGAAGGGAATAGGAGACAAATTGCAGGTACTTTTCACGACAGATTTACTTAAATACGTTAGAGGAAATGGAGGGTAGAATTTTTTCTTGCTGCTTTTGCTTCCTTATTTAATATTGCCTAGAAAGTGGAAGAGAAATGGAACCCTTTGCTGCTTTACACAAAATGTATTTCGAGGAAAAAGGAATTTCATGTATTTCTATACCATGAAAACCTCGCCAATGAAACTGAAATTAAGACTCACGTGGAAGTCACTGAGATCAGCAGTTAGGAGGATATCACGAGCATATCCAACCCTCTCCGTGACCAGCATCTTCGTCTCGACGCCAGCAATGGTCATTAGGGGTTGCACATCTTTCTCCCAGATCTTCAACCCCTTCTTCTTCCCTCCAAAGGGGTTGACGAACAGCAAGACCTTCCTTGGTCGATGGGTAAGCCCTGCAAACAGATTATGCCCCCTAAATCGTTATAATGATCACGTGATTCGTAAAATAATTAATTCCTCGCTGGAAAGTGGGCCGAGGATTAGCAAATGATTAGAAGATCGTCGGGGAAATGAATATGGTTGCTCTATCGAGAATTTTTTTTTACAGAGACGCATTCACAGCGAAACAGGAAGCCGGATCAATACCGTAGGCACCGGTTCTCCCAACAGGATAAACCAGAAAGAGATCGCGTTACACGCACGGCAAAGAACCGCCCTGTTGTTTTCCCGTTCTGCCTACCTTCTCCCCGAGGGGAGAGCGTAATTCGACGGTGGCGGTTTGATTGATTGGAACAGCCGATAAGCTCGTTTACACAGTGTTAGGAATATTACGGGATCGACGAAGCGATATCCACTTAACGATTAGCTATCGCTTAGGCCGGGACACTTTATGCCGTGTACACACACAGGATTGATATAACAGCCTACTGGTTACTATTAGAAGTGAATAGACCTAAGAGAGTGTTTCACACTCTAAAGTTGCATTTAGCAAATAATCCGTATTTGTTTAAACAGATAACAGCGCTATCTACAGTCAAAGCAATGGTATTAAGCGGTTCAACTTTGATCGATCACGTTTGAATTATAATCGCAGTTCAATTGTCTTTGTATCATCGGAATATTGAAATTAAGTCACGCCATGGAATGGAAATATCGCCGTAAGTCAGAATTCTGTCATTTCGGATTGTCGATAATATAGTAATCTCTACGATAATTACCATCCTTACGATTAGTTTGTATTGTCACCGAGTGATGTCCTTCTTTTGTTTGTGTATTAACCCTTTGCACTCGAGAGGCGACTCTCAGTCGCCATTTAATTAGGTTCTAAAGATCGTTGTTAATTAATATCTCGAATTTAAAATTATCCAACGACGCGTGAAATATCGAATATAAATATAAAATATAAAATAATTCTAGGTCTTACAATTAATTTGCACTTCCTATTTACCGTTTTCAAAATATCGTCCACTTTAGGGCAGAAAATCTTCGAATTACTATGTTTCTGTAACGAAATGATCGTCGAGTGCAAAGGATTAAGCGTGCTGCTTTGTCTTTGTATGTGTATGTGTCTCGAGTGCTATGATATAACGTACAAGCCGTTTTTTTAAAGTATTCTGTGATAATAAATTCTATTCTACAAATCACAACGCTGTCTCTTGTTATACCATGAAGAAGGACAATAATTAACACGAATTATAGCAATTCTTAAAAATATCGCAATTTTGATCAATCGTGCATCAACGTTATATTTTTCTCGCGTTTACGATAATATAATGTCACACGCTGTTTGCATAATAGGGAGAAAATGTCAGCGCGTGTTTGAAAGTTTCCCGCGTTTGGCTAACTTTTCACGGTTCGCCGGGAGCCAACGCGTGTTCCATTCCACATGACGGAGGTCTAGTGACCCGCGGTGAAAGTGTACCGGTTGACTGCTATAATTCGTTCCCGATCTGTACAAACTTATTTTTATCCCCGACATGCCAACCTGTCTACGACATCTACGTGTTTTTCTCGAAAACTCGAACCTGACTAGAAATCGGGCTACTCCTCGAAATAAAACTAGCAAGAAATGGCCTAAAACTAGCAGGAAAATTTTATTATCGGGAATACCGTTAACCATGAACTACAAAATTTCTGTAGAAACGAATACCAAAAAGAATTCGTTGTTCTTAGTTCTTAATCTGTCATTTTTAATACCATTGCTATAAATATTAATATTATCGTAATTATATAGTAATAAGGGTAAAAAGGCGGGAATTTTAAAAATTCGCGAGTATTTCTGATTTCTTTCGAGGTAATTTATGGTCGGTGGTCATGGAATAGCTCGGGCGGAAATAAATCTCTGGTCTAACGTCGACAATGAGGCGGAAAGTCGCAACTATCGACCTAGACCTTGACTGAAGAATCACTCGCAGACCTGTTAATCGCGAACCTAACCGGTTTTTCAGGAATAATCTTTCTAAAGTACTTTGCTTCTTTCCTCACAGCGGCGTCTCCTTGGACTTTGATGTTGTTTTCAAATTATTCAACGGGGAAAGAGGAACGACAAACGAACAAAAGGATATTTACAATTCTCCTTGGTTTGTTAATAATCTCGACGACAGCAGTGAAAATCCACGTAGATATTTACGAAGCGACGATACTTCAGGGAAACACGAACCCTCCAAAAAGTTAGGCAGAGTTTGACAAACCTAATTTTCGGCAAACCCACGCTAGACCCGACTCGCCTAGTGGTAAATTAGAATGCTAAAACTATGTCAGACAAACCGTATAAACCCACGATGCGCCCTGCACGTGAACTTTAGCAACTTGTGAACTTTTCGCTGAAGTCAAAGCTACACCGATGCCAGTATCTAATCTACAATTATCCTAAGCTAAGGTCTGGGTTAAACCCGACAACCCTTATCGTCTGCCGGCCATAAATTTAATATAAACCGTGTGCAACGACGGGCTAAAATTGCCAAGGGAGACACTTATTTCGAGCATCGTTATTAATAACTTGAAACACCATGCGAAACACCCACTCTGTGCGTCAACCGCCATTCCAGACGCTTTTGAAACATGCACGAGCTAAGGTACAGCAACAGTGAAAGGCGGCAGACTGAAAGAACGGCTTATTTAAGCTGCAGAAACTGCACGCGTGCATCCTTAAGCTTTTTATCCGCTGAATGAGAATGACGTAAAAGCCTGAGGGGTGCAGGTGTGCAAGGGGAAGCAGCCGTGGGCGCGAGCAAGCAGTTTCGCAAGGTGAAGTGTCGCTCTACGAGGTGTCATGGCGAGCTGGTCGATAAACGTGACGCTTCCTGCGGATCCTCTTCGTGTCTGCTGCTTCCTGTCTCGCCTAAGCCTTGCATTCTTGAATTACTTCCCTAGGTCTTCAGTTCAGGTCCGAGTTATTGGATTCTTTCAAGCTTCTGAATCTTTTTAAATTTAGCTGCTTGGATTCCTCTGGGTTAGGTGGAAGCAAGCTTCTCCAGATTTTTCCCCAAATTCTAGACTTGGATTCTTGAATTACTTCCCTGGGTCTTCAGTCCAGGTCCAAGTTACTGGATTCCTTCAAGCTTCTGAATCCTTTTAAATTTAGCTGCTTGGATTCCTCTGGGTTAGGTGGAAGCAAGCTTCTCCAGATTTTTCCCCAAATTCTAGACTTGGATTCTTGAATTACTTCCCTGGGTCTTCAGTCCAGGTCCAAGTTATTGGATTCCTTCAAGCTTCTGAGTCCTTTTAAATTTAGCTGCTTGGATTTCTCTGGATTAGATGGAGGAAAGCTCCTCCAGATTCTTCTCAAAATTCTAGACTTGGATTCTTGAATTATTTATTTGGATCTTTACTCTAGTCTAGGTCTAAGTTGTTACTTTAGACTGGAATTCTTGGATTCTTCTAGATTTACCTTAACTAAAAGCTAAACTTCTTGACTTTCATAGAAATTTGTTGATTCTTGTAAATTTCGCTTCTTGGGCTTTCTAAATGTTCTAAATCCGAGTTCCCAAGCGCAAGGTTCTCAGATTCTTACAGAATTCTTGTATTATTCTAAGCTTAGGTTGTTGACTCTGACTTCCCTAAATTTAGCAAACAGGAAACGAATGGAAAATTAAATTCTTCGACTCGTTTGTACAACGTAGTACTACGGTAGTATAATGAAGCAAAGTTCTGGCTGGGTTTTCGTTCAGTTTTGAAAGTGGAATCGCTATAAATAAAGTAAAAGCGTTCAATTTTGTAACTGGAGATGTTGGAAGAAGTGACTCGTTGTGGAATAGAAATAGAGCGGATTCTTTCAATTTTCAGACACCTATTTACTCAGGAAAAACACCATCAAACGCTACACAGTTACGTGTTTATCTGAAATATCGAACGCTCGTTTTAGGACAAGCCAGACAGAGAAACAAAGAATCACGAAGAGAAACAAAAATACGATCTTCCAATTACGATTTCTCTTGATGCTCGTCAGTAATCGATGTTTGTAGAGCGGGATATCGAAACTGAAACTGCCTGTCCCACTAAATTTAATGACTCTTTTACAAACAGAGACAAACGAGTAATTTTCTAGCTGATCTACACCTGTGTATCTACCTTTCCCGACTCTAGTTCTCTTTTTCCAGCCTGAGCTAGCAAAAATCGTACCTTAATTACGCAGCCTTGATCCGTAACCAACGACCTAGTTCCAACATGCACGCTTAATCCTTTCTACTCATTTGCGAGGAAACGCAACACCGTTTACAAGATTAAACATCGAGGAGTGTTTCGCAGAACTACATTATATTTGAAAACCTAAAGTATTACAGTAAAACCTCCGATTATCCGAATTAATCTTGACACACAACTATCATAACGATTAAACAATACTATATACGTACAAAAATCATACAATGATCGTCTACGTTGAAATATTCTACAAGATATGAACATTAAATAAAAATAGGAATTTTTCTAAGAAATTTCACAATTTTCTTTTCGATTGAAAATCTTACAATGATCGTCTACGTTGAAATATTCTATAAGATATGAACATTGAACGAAAATAGGAATTTTTCTAAGAAATTTTACAATTTTCTTTTCGATTGAAAATCTTACAAAGATCATCTATCTTGGAATATTCTATGAGATATGAACATTGAACGAAAATAGGAAATTTTCTAAGAAATTTCACAATTTTCTTTTTGATGATTTATCTTTGATTCGCATAATCGAGGCTCCACAGTGTATTCTAGCGAGAAAGAAAGAGGTGAATGTTAATAATCGAATTACTTATCTTTAATTTGTAATTACATGATTGAAAAATTCGTCGGTCTTTCTCCTTTTGATCGGCTATTCAAGTATCTAGTGACATTCGCAAATGGAGAGACTGATAATCGATACTCGTTCAATTATTTAAGCGACGACCATTTCCACGGCTCGAATAGAAAGGAAATAATAGCACACGCGAACAGCACTGTTCAACTTTCACCTACTTCTTTCGTGTATTCGCGCACGATATCGTTGGTATAACCAATCGATCTCATACAGGCTACCCTAATTCTAAACCTAATGATCATTCTCGAAATGTTAGCCTGACATCCTGGCTCGAAAATTATTACTTTGGCCACTTGATTTCTTGTTTCTTCGGATAATATACAATTGACGATTAATAAATATAATCCTGTAATATCTCTTCTTATTTTATCCTTCTTGAAGTTCTTCATCCTTCGTTTCTCTATCCACGAGCTATTTGACAGTGGTCTCGTTCCCTTGATTGACAGGATAAATCAATGATCTATCGAAATAGAATTTTATTTGTACGTTTAATTTGTCATTATCCTGAATGAGAAATTCTGCGAAATTTTACCTCGTAATTCCTCGTCTTTCTTCCAGGATGGTCTATTCTTAGAGACCGAACGATTAACAGTCAATTGCCGTGTCATGACGACTCTGTCGTGCAGTCAACGACTCGTGAAACGGTTCCAGGTTACTAGTTACTTATCTGGCTAGCTGAGAGATAACACCGAGTCCTCTTCGAATTACTTTTCTTGAAGAATGTGTGAATAAGAGTATCATGTACCCCGTGGAATTTTTCACAACTAGTCGGTAACGAATAGCGACCAAAGGAATATAGCTTTATAAATTCTTTCCAAGGTGTACTAAAATTAATTCTCATTGATATAAGGTGTGTCCCAAAATTCACGCAAGAAGTAACTTTGAGGAAACAGATTTTTAATTACAAATTGTAAATATTGCTCAATAATCTAGATACGTTGTCCTTTCTTGTAGCATTTTTACTCCATTTTTAAAAACCCAGAAGTGTCACCTGTCACGCTGTCTTTGTCTTTTCGTTGGCAACATTTTGCTTCACGAATGACGCAAAATACAAATCTTGTGTAAATTTTGTGACACCCTTTATAAGGAAAATCCAAATCTTGCGTGAATTTTGGGACACCCTTTATAAGGAAATTCCAAATCTTGCGTGAATTTTGGGACACCCTTTATAAGGAAATTTCAAATCTTGCGCGAATTTTGGGACACCCTTTATACGCAAAATCCAAATATTGCGTGAATTTTGGGACACCCTTTATAAGGAAATTCCAAATCTTGCGTGAATTTTGGGACACCCTTTATACGCAAAATCCAAATCTTGCGTGAATTTTGGGACACCCCTTATATATATTTTACATAGACCTGGGATTTCTTGCACCCCTTAGATGCATACCGTGTAAAAATAAAATCGAGAAGGAAGCAGTGAAAATTATACGAATCCAATTTTTCCAAATTATACTGTACGACCACTTGAAACTCGCCGCCTCTCAGCTCGAACTCCTAATTGCTAAATTACAAAGTAAAAGAGGAAAATTCGTTTCAATTCGGTTGCAGGATGAAGAGATACTGCACGATAAAAGAAGCTTCATCGAAAAGGTTGGCAAAGGGATGAAAAAGGGGAATGAAACTTACCCATGAGGTAATTTCGGATGGTCTTTACCCAGGAGGCGACCTGTCTGGGGTCTGTGTGGCTCATCGTTACGCTGTGATGACTCCATTTGTTCTTTGGTCCACGTACAGCGTAGTGGAGAATGAAATTCGTCGGACAGACAGTGGGTGAAGTGGGCGACGTTGGTGGCTGTTTCTCCTTAATGGTCACCCCGGATATCCAATCGTCCCCATAGCGCACAGCAAGTAAAAACAAAGATCCTTCTTTTGAGATCGACAGAAATGCCTCAACAATACCAGTACTTTAATTGATAATTAATATCAGTCTTATTTAACCCCTTCGCGAATATGATCGTACCATCGACAAATTTGCGACAACAGTTATATTAGAGCAAGATTAGAAAATAATTCAACGACGTATACACATTTCCGATACATTTATCGTAGATACGAGCCATGGTGGCGCTAGTGAGTTAAGTAACAAATCGTCATAAGGCTAGTAAAACGATCACTCGCGAAAGGGTTAAATTTAAATTGAATTTTTAAGGGTCAAAAGAAACATAACCCCTATGAGTACTACAACTAGATGTATACACACTTCCGATACATTTATCGTAGATACGAGCCGTGGTGGCGCTAGTGAGTTAAGTAGAAAATCGTCATAAGGCTCAATAAGTAAAACGATCACTCGCGAAAGGGTTATATTTGAATTGAATTTTTAATGATTAAAAGAAACATAACCCTAATTGGCTACTACAATTAGATATAAATTACTGGAGCTTCCAATATAACTCGTTTCAACAGTGTTAAATTAATAAAAGAATTCTGAATTCCTGATATATCACTGACGAAAGAATTTGGTAATCCTTCAGCTTCAGATATGACTCACTTCCACAGTATTAAGGTGATAAAAATATGTTTAATTCCTTACGAAATATTCTTCCAGTATCGTATTATTTCGGATTCGAGTATATTAATCGTAATTCTATCAGACTATTTCGATTGATTTCACAGTTTCATCCCTTCAAGCATGACAGTCGCGTGTACTGCCCCATGTTCTAAAAATTCGTTAGACAATTAGGTAACAGGTGAAAGAGGAAAGAACTGTAGGACGAGAGAGATAGACAGGTAAGGAACAAAGAGGCTCGGTTTACCGTTCTCTAATAGCCGCCACTTAATATTGCAACAGGGTGACGAGAACAAAGGCAAGCCTTTCAAATCGTCCGATTGTTTTGCATTATTGAACGTCGCGATCTAGCTGCTTCTTCATCCACAAAATACCCTCTGAAATCTAATCGATGATCGTTCTGGAATAAAAAAAAAAATGGAGGAGAAAATAGTTCCATTTCGCGATTCAATTCCAATCCCACATCGCGACAACGGATCAAAGGAACGTATAAAGGTGCATATAGATAGCCATCGGATGCTTTAACGAGCTTACCAAATCCAGCCAGACGTTTCAGCTTGGCTAAACGATCGATCAAACGAAAATCCGGCCAATTCGATCTGGCGTTGCTTTTCTCTGGAAAAGCTTATTGCGATGTGCTCTTTTATTTTCGCGATTATCACGGCTTTGTTGTCGAAGATCGAATAATCTAGCGGAGAAGAACGTTGCAAGACTTGTTTTTCTCTGGATGAAGGCAAGGTGTAAGAGGAAGGAGATAGCCGGAAGATAATCTGCGACGATGCTGACACAAAAGGTGCGACAAACTCTGCTACGTGCGAACGATAAGACGCCATGGAATGTTCGAAAAAATACGTCGATAACGCGTCCCCTCGTGATTTTGTTGTCATTTTCGTTGATCTTTGTGAAAACTCTCGGATTTTCGTGGAAATCTGCAGTGACGTCTGGAATATTCCAGATTTAATAAAAGAAATATAATAGTAACAAGAATGGGAATTAATAATGGTTTAATAATAATAAAAAATGAAACTATACCTCTGAGCGTACTTTCTACGTATATTCTCGAATTTTTGCAAGATGTTCTTTATCTGACAGCAATTTGCTACACAGTAGTGTATTCTGTAGGCTTTTCTGGGGAAGAAACGATACAGAAACAATATTAGGATGATGTTCGATGCTGACATGACGGTAAGATATATATCGGCAGCCATTGTTCGCACATCTAACTTCGTTAAGGCGGTACTCACGCGTAATCGACACCCAAATCGTCGTCCAATCGTTGAAAAATTGTAAAAAATTTCTCTACATCACAGCAATTTGAAACAGTTTCGTTATTCGATATATAAATACGAATGACTTTTTAATATAAAGTTGTTAAAAAATAAAATCGCACCTTATTTTTAAGATGAGGATGAATCTCTTGACGCTTTTAGTCTTCGTGTAATACTTCATTTTAGCGAAAAATACCGAGGAAATAAAAATATCTTGACATACATACAGGTATCTTGGAAATTTATCCTATAAAAGTGCGAATAACAAATTAATATTGTTAATATTAAATTGTTCACCACGTAAATTTATAATAAAAGTGAAAAAATTAATAAATTATTGACTATTACTTGAATTTACAATGTACGTACGTTAAAATGTATCTATAATTTGTAAAAAGTTTATAAATAATTACACCGATTTTAATAACAAATTACTATTGTTAATAACAAAGTGTCTACGTAACGTAAATATATAATAAAAGTAAAAAAATTAATAAATTATTGTCAATGAGAGCGGAAAATTAAGAATTAATAAAATCGGCAAAGTTCGAAAATTTTCGATCGGAGTGGGGGGACTCGGTCGATCGGCGGCTATATAAAGGGCGACGCGACGCAGCATAACTCATTTGCCAGTTTGGCATCGGGAGTGCAACATCTAAATTTTTCCGTGTGCGGGAACGGGAGGGGGGTCCGAGTGAGGTTGGGGTTGGCCCCCCCACCCACACCCCACTCCCTTAAACTATATACTAATAATTTCATTTTTGTTTTCAGGTTTTAATTATTTTTTTTTTTTTTATTTCAGATGTTATTTCTCCTTTATATTCATTTATATTTGTACATTCGAATATTTCGTATAATATTCGAATGTTTCGTTAGTGGTTTCTTCATGTCTCATCGTTGGGTAGTTTGTATCTCATTTTTTGGGTTATTCATCTCTCATCTTTGGATTATTAATAATTTTCTTCTCCAGGTCTAATCTATTTTTCTTTCAGATTTTAATTATTTCTTTTCCTTTCAGGTTTAATTTATTCTTCTTTTTCCACATTTTATTTTTTCGTTTCTATTCATATTCATTCGAACATTCGAATATTTCGTATAATATTCGAATGTTTCGTCGTTAGGTTGTTTCTGTCTCATCGGTGGCTTGCTCCTTCCTCTTGGTTAACCTTCATGGTTTATATTCGTTCGTTTTCTTTCCTCGTATTAATTCGTTTCATTTCAGGTTTATATTAACAATAATATATTCTGTTTTAGCTTTTAGGTTTCTCAAAACTTAATTTGGGACACATCCATGAACAACGCGGGATGTGTTTAGACTTAAGTAGACCTAAGTTGTCATAAGATAGACACCTAGACTAAGTACCATGTGCGTGCTATTCGTACAAAGGTAACTGCCTAACTTGGAGCGAATATATGTCTCTCATATTTTTCCTATTTCATCCCTCTCGTTTACCAAATAGAACATAATTGTTCTCGCGACAATCGCAATCGTTCTTAAGCACCGACTAGCCTGCGCGACGTACTCTCGTGTGCTCGATAACATCATGTTTCATAAGTCACCCAAACGACTCGTCTGGATGATTAAGTTCTCCCCCATGTGGCAGGGGCCTGCGTGACCGGCTACAGGGCCTCGCTAGGGACCCTCGGCTTGATTTTGGATGTTTCGTTGGTTCGTCGACCATTCTCGCTCGCGAGTAAGTCATGGCAGGGTCTGTGGTGGCTGGATGGGCTAGGTTCGAGTCGGGAGGTTGCCGAGGCACGAAGTTGTCTTGTACACGAGAGTACGTCTCGTAGGCTAGTCGGTCTTTCGAATAATCGCGAATTCGTTCGGTCGCGTCGCGATTTTTTACTTGCTCGCGTTTTTCATTCCCTATTTTTATGGGAACTTAGAAATATTAGAGTCTATTGAAATGAAATATCTTAGCGTTGCGACAATAGTTTTAGTATACCGAATCGAAATCCCCTTTGTAAGACACGAAATATAATAAAGTGTCAGTACCTTCGCTTTAACTTCTTTCGCTCCAAGTTAGGTTAGGTTATCTTTGATACAGGTAGCACCAGTAGGTTGCGCTACTAGGGCGCATGTCGGGTCTCGATGCGTAGCCACCTCCACGTGGTGAGACCTGGTAATTGGTATCGTTTTCCAAAGAATCATTTTTGGGAAACTATACCAAGCTAAGAGCTACGCACCGACTTTAAAATATTCGTTATCTATTGTAAATTTTCAAAGTTCCTTTTGAACTTTGTTAATTTTCCGAAGTTTTATATTGTATTTTCTTTTCACACACTGTTATATGTTACCTCCATTACACTTGGTACTCGGATGACGCGTAGCTACGACACCATCGAGACTAGAAGAACGAGCTATGGCTGCGTGATGGTAAAACCTTGCGGTAAAAACATTACCGAAGAATATTTTCTCGATCTAGTGAAATTGAAAACTATTTCGACATTTTCGATGTTTACAGCAGGAAAATTTCGCAAGCCATGCGGAACTATGAATTTTTTTCGCCGACCTAAATGCGCCTATCGATAAACGTGACAGCTGCCGCTTAAAACGATATTAGATATATACATGTATAATCAAGTACAAAAGCACGGTAACGAACTTGAAGCATGCTGATAAAGAAATTACGTAATTGATAACGGGCCTCGGTGCAGCTATCGATTGCGAGTTTTGATATCTTTAGTCTTCCATTCAGTATGAGTGTATACGGATTAACCAATAGACAAACAAAAATAAATCGTGGCATCTTTTATGCTCTTAGAAACTTGCAAAAAAATTTGTTTCTGCAAAAAAAAACAAAAGAACAATATAGAGAAAAAAAATAAAATTTTGCATAGACTTTAAAATAAATGTTATGAAATACAAATTCAAAATATCAAAAACAAAATGTCTCATGGAGTGTTACAAAAAAAGATCTTCAAAACTGACTTTCATATTTATAAGCTCCGGAGTTAATCTAATCTATTGATAAGTCGACCAAAGGCATTGCAAAATATTTAACATTATTAATATTATTATTTAATAATGGAAATAAATGAACAGAGTCTGTCAATTGCGCCGACGACTTTCTAGTAATCTGTGAATTCTCGTATGACGAGTACACAGATCCGAAAATACAAATCTATGCTAAAAATAAGGCGCACATGGCCTATTCGATGGAGGATCTACCAAGAGTGTCTTGCACTCTTCCCGCAAGTGCACTCGCATCGATTCGTTCCACTTTCCCGCCTAGCTTATCATTTACATACACCAGACTGCATATATACCAAAACTCATTTGACCAGTTTCATCTGTTTTCCACTTCGGGATGTAAAAGTCCAAGAATTACTATTTATAGTCTTCCTCTTAGTCCGCGACTACAAAAGTAATCAATGGATACGATAATAACATTATTAGAAGCTAATTTCATTTGTCTACAAAATAAAATTTCTCATACATACCCAGAATCTTTTTATTCACATCTTGACTTAAAACCTCTTAATAAATAATAAAATTATGAATTTATTCGTATAATTCTATTAGAAACTTGAAATAAATAATATTCGTTTCTCTCATAAAACAATGCCTGAAAATCAGTAAATTAAACAGTGAGAAATAAATTCATTGTTATCTTACTGTATCTCGTTATCTTCTTTATTAAATGCATCATATTATTCCTGTTTATCCCTAGGTCTAACCTATATTTTATTTCTGTAGTTGTCTATGTGTTCCATATCCACCTTAAACGACTATATAAATGAGAGAAATAATTACTTCTACCCTCCACTCCATCGATCGCAGTTTGCATAAATAATTCAACCCCAGACATCGACATACACTCTGAAATTGTAGAAAGTCGCAAATATTCCACGGAATTTGCATGTCCGCCCACGCGGCGGTCCGAGCCTCGTGGTCTAGTGGCAGTTACGAATCGCAGAGGCTGCGACTGTGACCCAGAAACATATCGAGCCTTTGTTCCACTCGTTGGAGAGCTTTCCACACGAAGGTCGTGCCGCCAGAAATTACCTTTTCAAAGAATAATGACTAAAGCGTAACATCCAGATTCTACGTTCTTCCTTTTTCATTCTCGACAGAATATAAACAAAGCACGTGGCTCTCGTTCCATTCGTTTGTCTCGTGCGACTAACTGTTGTTCACTGGTGTGAGAACCTTTCGTTCGTTGCGCGCGACGAAATTAACGCTCGCGTGACTGTAACCATGACGTCTGACACAGATGGCGGTCGTCTCATCACACGCTGTTTCGTCGCTCGCGTGACCGCGACCTAGCGGCACTGGTGAGAACTGTGTACGAATTATCCCTAAGAGGGCACTATAATATGCTACGCATAGGACACCTTCGATTCGATTTTGACGTTTCTACTCTATGAACAATCGAAGTCTGTCACTGTTATTGTTGTCAAACGGATTGAGGAAATTGTTTGAGGAAACTTTAATAGGAACTGAAGCCCACGATAATTCGTATTGAAAGCACGCCAGGCACACTCACCGACCAGCCTTGATTGCAATTGTCGGAGGGAATCCGTAATTCCTCTGGGGAGCTCGTTCACTGCAGCCTGAATTTGTTCAGGTAAATTTAGGCGGCGTCGCGCGGCGCCGGTCGTTCACACCGATCTTGTCTAAGACCTTCGTATCAGCCGGCGAAACTGTGGAAGGTCGTTGCTTTTTACCAAATAATAAAACGTTCGATTCTCTCTCGACTCTTTTGAGCCACGTGACGTATTCTGTATACACTCCCTAATGCTTAAGTGGACACGTGTTTTCTCCTTTCACGAAATCGAGGTCTTTGAACCGAAGGTCTTCGATGTCGCGTAAAAAAGGAAAATATTTCCTAGTATTTAAATTTCTGAAGAATCTAAGCCCAAAGTCAATGAAATACATTTAATTATTGCATCTATGCAACCAACTCCTTTAATTGATAAAAATTAATTTTATTACAGAATGCTACTAAAAGGTACTTTACAATTATGTAAAGAAATATGTAATATGTATAATTTACCAGGCTATAAATTAATAACCAATAATTAATATTCACTTACATAAATCAGGAAAGAAAAAAGGGAAATAAAAAGAAGATAATTAATAGGTATTGAATTAAATTAATAATTATCGGCTACCACGAGGTTAGATAAGAATTTACATAAAGACATAACCTTAATTATTCCATATTTCAGATTTTCGTACTAAAATTTAACGAGAGCCTTCAGACAACCGTCAAACGATTTTCGAATAAACCAAGCGAAAAATATTCGCAAAAAAATGATGTCAAGATAAAATGCAGCACGACGATACTACAGAGCTCAATTGAACCACTTTCCAAAATAATCCAAGGTTACACGACAGCGAAATGACGGGAAAAAGAAAAGCAACAGCTTCTCGTGATTACATCAGTTCCGTGACGGGTCGAAAGAGAAAAAAGCAGCATGCAGACATAAATTCCGTGGTAGAGACTCTTAATTAAAACGTTTCGTAATAAACACATGCTACCTGCAGCCGTGAGACGGGGTTTTGCTCAGTTTACATAAGCGACGACGCGAGGATCGAGTCGACAAATAGAATTGAAATGATAAATATTAAACTTCTCACGTGAAAGAACGTTTTGATCACGAATATACTTTCGTTGCATAGCGATGCATATGTCAGTGAATTTTCCGATAATTATTCATTTTGGAATTTCATTACAAATCTAAAAATTAGGATATTGAAAGAATGAAAAGAATGACTGGACTAATAATGTAATCATTCCTTTCATTGTTGACTAATTTATTGTTAAAATTTAATATTTAATTTTTATAAGAAATTGCTATTTTAGTTATTTTTATTTAAATTTGGTATGTATCCGAATATATTTGCTACATTAAATTTTAACATTATTTATTTTATTGTTTATTATACAAAAGACTTATGATCAATTACAGGTACCTCTTACCCAGTCGTGAAGTTAACTGTTATCATACGGAACTGAATTACTATAATAAAATTTAACTTACAACGATATATTTAATTTCTCAAAGACATAAAACTGTCTGTACATCGAATAACAATGCATCCCGAAGCCTGGAAAGAAAATGATGAACATCTTTCC
>NW_016911795.1:277072-316002 GCF_001483705.2 Eufriesea mexicana | reverse complement strand
TTTCCCTAAAAATAGCATGACTGCAACTTGATCTAAGACTCCTTATTTCTGGAGTTTATGAAAGAAAGCATTTAACTATTTTTGCTTGAATTATTGCTAGAAATAATTCAAAACGATGAAAAAGCATTTCAAAATGTAGCCTACCAAACGATTCTCTTGTTTTAACTAAAGATCAATCTCATTTGTTTCCTGTAACGTGTCGAGTTTCTAATTTCTCAACATACCTTGTCAGAATGACACGATGCATCTACAGATATGTTAAACCGATATTACACCGAGGATCTTTCAGAAAATTAACGAATCACCGCGATTCGCGAGAACAATGCTCGAGGTTATTAATGGCCCCGTCTGTGAATCGGAAGCTGCTCGATTAATCAACTTCTTCAGAGCGTCATCCTCTAAGAGATATCATCAAACCGACCCTGTTACCCGCATCTGACCTTCCTGCTGTTGCCAGAGGCTCCTTCACGAATGTTCGAGTATATACTTACGTTTTGCAGACGTCATTTCCCTGGGACGATCCGTCTTACGATTTCGATCGCTAAGCGTTTGTACCGAATGGCACGAAAGTAAAGCAATTGCAGATAACCCAGAAAATCGCGCCTCGGTGCTTCGAAACGAGAGTACGTCGATGAATATAAACTGCTGTACTTTCTGATATCGATTGGAGATTGAAAGAAATAGAAGCGAGTTCGTGAAAAATGTAAGTTTCTGTGCTCGAGAGAAATTTATTGATTATTACTTTTTAATTGTAAAAATATTTTACAATTACAGAATGAGAATGACTCTGGTTTACACAACTACAGTACTGGAAAAATCTTTTCACAGAAGAGGACTGAGAAAGGTAAAAGGTAATATTATTATGCACGTGTTATACTTACTAAAGGTTTTCTTTACTGGAAATCTTTGACACGACTTTTAGATTTACTACTATTGCGTGACACAACAATTTCTACCACACGTCACTCCCCCATGTTACCATAACTACGACCCATTAACAACTGCTGCGTGACGACGTACAGTATCATAAAAGCTTCAAAGAGGTATCTAAAAAATCGTAATAATTATCGACCCAACCACAAATCAATTTCTCACCCTTCCTTAATTAATCTTATACGTACTTTCTCATGCTTCTGACTTAAGTAGGCTCCACCCAACGTCCACCAGAGGAGTAATCGAATAATCGACCCGCAAGAAAGGACAACGAAACAAAGCGGTACAGGAGGAAAAAAGTGCCTAGTTTACTAAAACTGCGATCGACATCGGAGATATGCCAGAAATGGTATGCGCAACCACGTCATCAAGATAATTGAAACGTGTGCCAAAGCATCGTCGTGCCTCGTCGTCGAAAACGACGCGAGTCGATGAGACTGGTAGATCTTCGTGGCGGATAAAAAAGCGCAATTTTTCTACTTTCTTTTCCCATCTTGCTTCTCTCTCCTTTTGCTTCTTGCTATCTGGAAAAGCACTTTGACCGACCAAGGGAAATTACGTAAACCGGACACCCGCACAAATTACACTGGAGGCATACATGTTGCGATACACAATTACTCTCGTATATAATATGCAGCAACTTGCAAGTTTCACTTTTGCATGCCACACGTTTACGTAATATTCTCCATTGGCGATTGCATCCTTCCATTCGATGGAACTCGAGAAATCGTTGCCACGGGGAATCAGGTACCGGGGGGTCTAGTAAAGGATCAGGAACTTTAATTGGAAGCGTGCACGAAAGGAGAGGAAGTGAAGTGAAGAAATAAAAATGTTGGAGGTTGCTTACGTAATTATTGTTTAGAAGTAAAGTTGACTCGTTATATCTTAATTATGGTAATTAAAACTCGATTTGCAACGGGTCACCTCGCGAAGTGATCTATCTTTGAAGAACTGAGCCATGCGTTTCATTCAACGAATTGTAGCCATTTAATTATTGTGATCTTGTGGGTCGACTGGACTTGTGAAAAATTCCTTTTGCTAATTCATTTTTCGAATCTAAATGTATTTCGTCGAATTTTAATCTGTAACTTTTCATGTATATTTTTTATTTAATTCGATTATTTTTATTGATTGTGATTTTGGCGAAATTTAATATTTGTCACAAATATTCGATCGAGGAGAGGTTAATTGAAGAGAAGAGATTGAAAATCTCGTGCTTTCATGAGACGATAAGTTTTAAAATACTCTTGAAAAGTTCGACGTCACTGTCAGAGCATCAACATATGGTGACCCGTTTAATAACATCTGCGATGGCCTGATCATCGACGTCTTCATTCAGCTCATTTCGAATATCATTAGAATCACCACTCATATGTATATTCATAACCATCTTTCCGCTAAAATGAAAGGAGAACAGGAAAATTTAACATTTAATCTACGTGCAATCTAAATATTTGCAGAATTTCGACCACCATTAAGATTGAGAAACATTTGGCGATACGATTTACAAACATCACGATGAGGCAAAGATAAACGACGTGATATGCATTCAAATAGTTTCGCAGGGATTTTGTAGATACACGAATTTCAGCCATCAGCTTGATATCCAACCTTCATCCTTAATGACTCAAAATGGAAGATCATGACTTTTCAAAAATGGGACGCAAAAGATGACTATTAATATTTATTTTAATATTATCAAAACAAATCCAAATACATTAATTGAAAATGGATACCCTGTATGTATCTACATATAACACACATGAACCATACCATTTAAATCATCAAATGCAGTGCTAGGATGAAAGTAAACAGGTATATAAAACTATGTTTCAATCTGAATAAAAGTCACCATTAATTCGTGCTTTCAAAGCTAATAATTTTAACCACATATCTAGATATCTGGGAGAGCGTGGAAATTTATTAAGGAAGCCTCACATCCTGTTCTATGTCGTGCTATTTCCAACAATACACGTTCGTGTTATTCCGGAAGTAAGAATAGAGTAATTCAAGCGAAGATGAGAAAAGTGAAACGGCGCTCTATCGGTAACCGGTTGGATCGCTGGAACCATGAGAATGCGGCCAACGTGTAGCTTAGCCCTAACGACAGAGTCGATAACGTGGATCGAATCCGATTCGGAAGAATCGAGGTGGAGAGGAATGCGTTTGTACCAATTGCTTTCGACCACCGTGAGTCGATGTGCAACTATGTCTACTGGAATCGATACCGATACCGACCGAGTCGTAGCGCGATCGAGATCGAAAAGTATCGAATCGAACCCTGTACGAACCAGAATTAATCGAACCTAGAGGATTGAATTTTACCTTATTTGAAACTGATCGGACTCGAAACCTATCTACATTGAAATTTATCGAATTTGGGAACTATCGAGGTTCGTCGAATTTACGCGCCATTGAAACCTATCGAAATCGAGATTTATCGAATTGGCGTGTAGAGCATTGAAACCTGTCGAAATCAAACTCCTGGGTCCTCGTAATAAAATCTCTGTATTTGGAAATTTTCTATCGAGCTTGTAGTACTGTGTTTCGCTGAAGGTATCAATTCTAACCTAAAATTAAGACTACGTACGTAGACACAAACCACACGAAATCTGACGATTTTCTTTTTCTTTTTTTAAAGGGAGAAGAAAAAAAAGGAGTGACAAAGGTAACCTAAGAATAGAAGACAAAGGTAATTGGATGATAGAAAGAAGGCAAACGCGAGCATGAACAGAAGAAATAATAATTGCATGCAAATAGGAAGCACTGTATGTCAGCATCACGCTACGCGGATAGAATACCGGATGCGAAAGACGCCAAGAGAGGCAACGTTAATTTATTCCATCTTCGATATTTTCCACGACCATGCTCCGACACGCGTAACCGCGCCTTCAACTTGATTACTTCTCCCGTTTCGCGTCCTATTTCCTATCCACTCCAAACGTCCATATCTTGCCAATCCTAAACCCATTTAGTCCATCGAAGGGGCATCGAAGATAGAATAAGAATCTCCTACGAAATCCTCTTAACATACTGCCCACGATAATGTGTAATTCAGCCATTACTGTATAGACACTTGCTATCTGTTCGTTTCTTTTCCTGTTTGCTATTAGTTTTGGCATGAATGAAAATTTACTACATTTTCTTATGACAAAGGGAAGCTTACTTTAATTTTATCGATAAGCGATTGTAAACCCATTCAAACTATCGACTTCTAGTATGCATAATTAAAAATTTGTAAATTATTCAACGCTTCCATATTTCATACAATGTAGGATACTTAAAAATGCCTCACAACCACGTTACCGATTGCTGATATGTATATATTACACTGACTGGCAAAAGTTAAGCCGAAAAATAATGAGTTGGAAATTTTTATGAATTCTTTATCTGAGATACATAGATTAAAATTAAAAATAGTCTTTTAATAAGATATTCGAAGTCTAATAAGTCTAACTTATTGTTTATTCATACATTAAATCAAGTATTATCTTACCATCATATATGTATCTCATGAGCTAAAGAATATATAAAAATTCTCAGATAACCACTTCGTTTCTTGTCTATTTTTTACTGAAAATATATTTGCCATGTTGCAAAAATATAAAAAGCTTTTAATACATTTTCCTCATACCCAAATGTCCATACCCAATGTCCACAACGGCTAAAATCTAACCAACGTAAAAATATATTAACCAAAGGGTAAACAAAAATAAAAAAGTTTCCAATAATTTCAATTATCAAGATAAACGTAACAAGAAAACAAAATAGAAGGTGATAAAACATCGAGTATCGTAGAAGAGATCAACGTGTCCAACAAAGATCAAGGTCTACAGTGAGAGGTCTGGCAGAGGCTCTCGAGAATCGCGCGATTTTCTTTAATATTCAGCGTCCACACGAACACGAAGAAGCGGAACACTATGCAAACGAGCTTCAAGGTCGCGCCACCGTTACATGTGTCGCTGCCTTTACGGTTGCCGATAGCCGAAAACCTATCGATATTCCATCTGTGTATATCCAGCGCACGTAGCCTCACTTAACGTGGCCGCTCGTTTCCCTCATCTTTTGTCTACTCTATGCCTTAACTATCTTCTCTTCGATTCTCTTCTCGCGCGTGTAATTCCTCGCGTGCTGACACACAGTTTCAAGGCATTCGAGTAGCTTGTTTTTTTCACGGAACATAACCTGATTTAACAAAATTATGAAAAGAAGAACCTTCGATGAGTTTATATCGCATTATCTCCGTTTCTCTAGCGCTTGTAGTTCTTCACGCTTGGATTATACTACTATTACAAGGTATGCGAATATATGCTTGGTTTCCACGGGGTACAACTCAGTTTATTTATTATACCTGTGATTTAACAGTAGATCTAGCATGGACGATCCAATACCATGGACTGGAAAAAATCTGAAAAAATACGGAAAAGGATCTGAAGGCATAATGGTACCCACGGTAATTCCAAAATCTCGGGGCTTAATTTAGAATCCCAAATTAGGCTCTAAGAAATCCCGCTTAATCCCTTTTAATCTCTCTTAATCGCAGATCAAGTTTCAACTCCATTTTTCGTAGACAATGCATCAAACCAGCTGAAAACCTAGCCACAGTGTCAACAATGGATTGGGAAAGGAGTTGAGGAGCGCTATGATAGAGACGTTTCTTCGGTCACGTTGATTCACGATAACAAGGTGTCAGCCTGACTTATAACGTGTGATAAACATGAAACGTGACATTGAAATGGTATCTGCTATAGATTTATCGATAACTAATGCACTTACTGAAATTGGCGATGATGGGAGGAAATGGTAGATTCGTTTCAGATACGAAGATCGTTGAGAGCTTCGAAATTAAAGATTTCGATAATTTTCTATAGTCTCGTTCCTACTTTTATTTTTTAGTTCTCATTTTTTAAGAGAATGTGAATTAATTTATTACTTTAGGTATAAAGAAAAAATTAATTTACCTACATGATAAATTATAAATAATTAAATTAATTACTCTAGGTATAAAGGCAAAAAAGAAAATTAGAATGTTAGGAAGTCAAAAGTAAACTTTTTATAATTCATGTCAAATTTATATTTTTATACCATTAAAATTGAAAATAAAATTATTAATTATACGAAATTTGTATAAAAAAGATATTTACATCCTCAATAATAATTTTGTAAACGAAATAAATTTCTTTTGGAATAATGAATATTCCATTAAACTAATAAACGATATATTTTCCGTAGCGTCAATCTAAACGACTCGTTTCGATAATAATAATATGTTCCGATAAGGACAACGCGAAATAGCAACGTGATCGTGTATTATCAATGTCATATCCATACGAAGAAAAAATTCCAAAATTCAAAAAAAGGAAAAATGACGTTTCTTTGTGAAATTGAGGTGAACGCTGAAACCGAGAACGCAAAGCATCCTCTAGTTCCGTTAACAACTTCCGGAAAAATCACGAGTCGTTTGATTCCGTCGCGGAACCATGCAATTTCCTCCGCGTTTCCTGACATCCTTTCCCTCGAATCGCGGTAATCAATGTCCAGTGAGGCATTTAAACCATCACCCCAATCCTATTGAAATTAATAAAAAAACTAAAAATCCTAAAATCATTCGTGACAAGCGAGAATGCATTTTTGCAATAATAAAAACAATCGAAGATCGAATAACAATTAGCGACGTTCTTGGAAAACAAACAAATTTTAGCGAATCGAGTTTGAAAGTGGAAAAAGAATCATACCGACGCCAATGGGCTTTTCGACAATCGCAATTTAATGGGACAAAATTTGAAACGTGTAGACATCGTTAGCCATGGCTAAATAGACGGTTCAGTGTTCGATATTTCGATTCCAGAGACGTCAAATGAAATTTCAAGGATAACGAGATATATCGAAAACTTCCAAAGGAACATGTTTCAAGGATATATAATGATATACATGCAGATTAAATTTTCTTTCGAATATAATTATAATAACTTGAAAGTAAATTGTATATCTTTCAAGTTTTCCACTGATAAAAATTGTATTATCTATCACACAGAATAATTATAGATATATAATTATAGATATATAAAATAATTATACCTCCACGTAGAGACAAATTTTTTTTAATAATGTCTCGAATAATAATTCTCTTATGTGGAAATTCCTATGTGTGCATTACACGGCTTACGGAATCAACTATGTCCCAAACTAATCATGATGCACCCTATCGGTAATTATATGAAACATCCTACTACCCGAATCTTTTGCTTTCAATTTTTCATACGATACACCCTACGGAATCGAGAAACCTTGCCCTGAATATAGCGCACGATACCACATTTCCTAGCATAACAACAACACAGCTTTAGAGCGAGCAAACTCGTCCTAGCGTGTCTACTATTCCTTTGTTTCCACTTTGCAAAAATACAGATACGTGATTGATCCTTGCTATGACAAGGTTGTTGCTACAGTCTCTCAACGAACCTCTGTCAATTTATTTTCGATATCAATTCAATTAATCCACGATAAGACTCTCGAACGGTATAAAAATTTAAATAGGACTTACTGTACGGTGGTTTCTCCGTTTCCCAGGTGAGTGTACCACGATGAAAGTAGACTTTGCACCGTTTCTTTTTCACTATGAACGTATTTAGGAGCACCGTCCTGGAGGACTGGTCCGTGGTCTCCTGCATCATATTGACGGCTAGCTTCGGCTGCCTTTCCATGGAGAAATTGTTCAGCGAGGAGATCGCAGAAACGTCATCTCTACACTGATCGACTCGTGAAACGCGAGAAAATCGACACGGAAATCGAAACCAACGCTCACGAGTGAAATACGGACAATTAAACTACCGCACGACTTCACCCGCTCGTTAGCTCGAGCACGACTGCTATGGACGATCGACTCTCTGAGAATCGTGTCAAATCGTATACGTTCGGCTTTTCTGATACACAGCGCCATCTACCAGCTGCCACTCTAACTATTGAAACATAGCTCTCTCGGTTACTGAATCCATGTTCACCATAAACGAAATAAGATATAGATATATGATCACAAACAAGTTGTAGAATAGACATAACTCTTGCAGCATTTTTGTATCACAGATTTTAATGACATTAGAGCTTCCTTACTACTTCTATATCATTCCCAACGTTACAGGTTCAATGTACAATAAATTTACGACCTGCATAGTGATTGAAATTAAAATAAAATTTTATTATAAAATTATAAATAGAGTATTGGATATAAGAGAACATATAAAAAACTCAAAAAGAGCAAAAATTTTATACATTATCTTATTATACACTATATTTATAATTTTGTAAATAAATTTAGTTTTAATGTCTACCACTAGTAATATTGTATGTAATATTATTATATGCTAAATCGATAATATTGGAATCGGCAGTAAGTGATAAGAATATTTTAGAAACCTTAGAACGCATAACACATGAAATGCACTGGTTAATAGACCTATTCTGAATGTTATAATATAAGTAGAGGCGATATTATAGATTTTTTTAGTGAATTTAACCATAAATGATCTTTTCGTAGCTGTTAACTTCACTATCTTTAATAACTGAACAGAATATAATTCCTAAGTTCATTACGATAAAATGCAGAGGGCGTTAAAACCAGCACGATTTTTTTTTCAATGTCGGTATGTCAGAATAATGCCTTTCACGTCCTATGCTTAAATTTGTTTTGTTTAATTAGTTTATTATTAAATAAGATCAGGTGATCTTATTTAATGATTCATTCTAACTATTTGTTTTGTCTCATTGTTTTATAACATATAATTTTCCCTAATGATTTACTATCGATAGCAGCTCCATCTGTTGGATGGTTAACCTTACCGCGTAAGGGTAACACGGATACCTGAATAGCTGAAAGTGTGTCTCCATATTCCGGTTCAGACGCGCTAAAAATACCCCTACATGAGTGTAGCTTGTTACAATTGATTACTAACCGTTTTGCTTTCTCATTTAAAATAATTCTTTAATTAATTTATCCACGTAAAATTTGTAGTAGATCATTCTATATCGATTATGATGTAATAAATACTTTATCAATATTAAGCCCGATATCAACAAGAAATTTAAAATAGTTATAACTTACCCAGGGTCCTATAATGCTTCATTCATCCCTGGAGACGACAGACGCGAGGCGACATGACGTTTTGTCGGTGACGCGACAACTTTCTGATATCGAACCGTATCCACTGATCAAGTATTGTTTTACGCATTGCGGCGTTGTATCCCATCTATTATTCGACGTTCAGCAACTCTGGAAACGAATCTGAAAGCAGAAAAAGTGACGAGTGAGTGTGATAGGAGTAAGAATAGCGTCGAAGACATCGCGTGTTCGCGAACTTCAAGTGACACAGGCATCATGATGCAGGCTACAAACCAAGCAATGTAAAACTTACGTATTCAAACTCATGTGGTTACAACTTTCGTGTAGAAATTATGAAAACTGCTTGTTAGTTTAAGAAATAATTTTCTTCCGAAATTAATTATGTTTTTATTTCATATAAATAATACTTCTTCTTAAATACTCGATATTATTCCAGAAAAGAGTGACGTATTTATCTATAAAAACAAAGAAAAAGAAAAAATATGGATGAAACGAGGAATTACATAAATTTAGTATTAACGGTTAAAAAATATCCAGCGTTATATGATCTCAGTTGCAACGATTACCATAACAGAGTTGTACGAAATAAAATGTGGAGAACAGTGGCACAAGAAGTAAACGCTTCAGGTAAGGATTCTTCAATTTCCAGGCATATCTCCCGAGATTCTGTAAAAATTTTACCACATGTTTAAATTGCTGCATGTTTTTTACATAGCCGCGGAATGTAAAGAAAAATGGAAAAACCTTCGCGCCAGTTTTAGCAGACATTTAAGAAATCAAAGCACAGCTAATTCAAAATCAAAGAAACCATATTATATGGCAGATTACATGGATTTTCTGCTTCCTTATAGCAAACTTCGCAGGTAACTGATGCGCAATCGAAAATCGGAAACAGATCACGTGATTCATCAAACTATTTTCCTTGCTTCTCTTTCCTATGTTTTCAGGCCAGATGATAGTTTAAACGACGAGGGACCAATAGCGCAAGAAAATTGGAACGAAGAAGAAACCGCCTCTGATACGTCCTCTAATTTTGAGAAATTGAACAAGACTGATCAAAAAATGCCAGAGTCAGAGAGAGACGGTGACGTAAGAAATGAAGAGTATGCCTTCTCGAGAAGCAAAGTAATCAGACTTACAGACGATAGACTATTGTCACACAGATGTACAGATAATTGTGTTCTCACTAATAGACGAGAACTCGATGAATCAATCAACGACGCGGACTTGTTGTTTTTTAAGAGCCTGCTTCCAGACGTACGACAAATGTCGAGACAGGAAAAGAGAAGCTTTAAAATATCTGTCCTAAGTCTGATAGATAAGATATTAAATGAGAAGGAATCGCCGATGTCGATCGAAAATGATATTCCTTGTTCAATAGTGAAAAATCAACAGGACGAAAGAGTAGATCAGTTTTAAAATAAAGAATTTTGTAAAAGTTTATAACATTATGAATAAATGTAGAATATTATAATAATATAGACTGACTAAATTATGTTTAATAAAATAAAGTAAAATATATCAGCTTAAAGGGATATTACTACATTTGCGCGGGAAACCTTTATACTATTGCATATACTAGAATAATTCATTATTTATCATAGTATTAGTACATTATATGCATTTCACTAAAAGCTGGCAAAAAGTGTATATATTATTACTTAAAAGAGTAAAATACCTTTTAAATACGTATTTACAAAAATAAAGAAACTTTAGAAACAATATAAAGTGAAACGTATATTGTCTCATGGCTGAATATTACTTTTTTCCCGTTCTCTTCGATCCCATGACTTATTTTGGTTGCTACGTAAGTTCACAAAAGATACTGAATAAAACCGAACAAAAAAATTTACGTTGTCAAAGCATTGTCTAAATGTAGTTGAGAACCACTGAAAAATGTTGATTGGTGAGTCCAGACAACGCGGCATCTTCGAGCCAACGGAAGAAACTAATGAAAATTGAGTGTATGTTGAACGAAAAGATTCGACTATTTCCGGACATCTATTCAGAAACAATTAAATTTTACAGAAACATTCTTAGATTCATTTTATATTCAATGCACGTGCATATTCAACATGGTTCGTTACAGGCAAATTACCTCCATGAAGTATATTTTGCGTCATCTCTCTCAAGGAAAATCACATTGTCTACAATCGTCACTTTGAGCGAAAAATGATTGTTTATTTGATAAACATTAAATAATAAAGTATTCCATCTATGGTATCACTTTTTAATTTTTCTCAAACATAGATAAAATTTATTAAAAATTTGTTCATTAAAATAAAATATCATGGAAATATACTAATTCTTAAAATAATATAAATCTGTATAGAAAAACAGGTTACAAAATCACTAAACAGTTGTCCATTTATAAGAGCCCGCCATTACTACAACTGGGTATGAAAGAATTTTAAATCAGATTGTACCTTCATTGGCGTACGTCTAAATTTTTGTCATTATACATTTTTACTTCAAAAGTCATGTCAACGAAGATATTCAATCCATGAATTAAACATCGCTTATGAAAGAGGAAAAAAATACATTCACATTAAGAAAAAAGAATACCTAATTATCAATCAACAAATAAATGAAACATTTTGTGGTTACATCTACTGATGTAGCAATTAAATTTCAATTTTTTAATGGAAAACATTTGCCGATCACTTTTTAAATCTCAAACTAAACAAATACAATGAATAAATCTTCTTCTAATTACTCTATATTATAAGTCAAAAATTTTGAAAAAAATTTGCTACTCGAGCTTGAACTTATCAAGAGCAAAGCATATACACGTCACAAAGGCACTTGCCGCGATAGTTCTTAACACGATGAAATCCGATGTCACGAGTATGCAACACGGGCGAAACGTCATCATATAGACGTACCTGGAGACCAAGTGAGAAACGCGCAGGCGTCAATTCGAAAAGACCAATCAAAATACAACAGTGCCATGGAAGAGACACTGGGGGGACTCTTGGTGGCCTTGCGCATTCTTCCGATTCCGTGAAAGCTGGAGGCGCGTCCATTTTGTTAGCACGTACGATCCCGGTTAGTCGACGCCGGTGCAAAGTATAATTCTCGTTTGCGGCGAGTTCTTGTTACGAGTAGTAAGGGTTACAAAGCCAGTGGCTGTCTGTCGGCGGCGGTCGTGAATTTGTGTCTGCGTATCGTGAGCATAGAGAGCGCAGCCGGCAAGCGTGAGAACCTACTTGTAGATATCGCGCAAGAATCAGAGAAGCCGTCGGAAGAGAATCGTTGTGCAGGGCCGCGAAACATATCGCGTACCCGGTTCGTCGGTAGTTTAGTTTTAGCAAGATGGCGGAACTACAGGGAACCCCGGTTGCTCAGGACGCCCTGTCCGTAGCCCAGTTAGAGCTCGGTGGAAATCCGAACGCCTTGGCTTTGCGTAGGCCATTTGACCCCGTGGCACATGATCTCGACGCGACCTTCCGTCTTACGCGGTTCGCCGATTTAAAAGGATGAGGGTGTAAAGTCCCTCAGGAGGTTCTCGGGAAACTCCTTGAGGGACTACAGGCCGACGATGGTAGCGCACAAGATCATGAGCATGCCCATTTTATGCACATGGCCATTCCACGCATTGGTAAGTACATTGCTTTTGTTGCGCGCGTACACAGGAGTCGGTGTCGACATATTTGATTTTAAACCGGGTCTTAATTTTATCGTTGTTAGATATTTATGATTTTTATTTGTTACATTAACATAAATAATCGAACATTTTTATTATTAAATTGTTTTTTCAACTTCATAGTAATATTTTTTCATTGAAAGAAAAAAAGAAAAAAAGACGAACTAAATTACTAGTTACGGAAATTTTTCCCGGTTAAAATTTTTCATACTTGATAATATTTGATAATAACACTTAAATATATGTACTATGTATTTAGTATACTTATTGCAAAAAATTGCCACCTATTTTAAGAATTTCGATTATAAACAAACAATTTCACTGAAAATACCCAGGGTGCAAATATCGCAATAGGCAGCCCTATCACACCAGCAGCCATGTTATCGCCTCCCGCCCGATTTCTCCCACGCCACCGGAAATACAAGTGTTCTCAACCTCTTGTATTACTATAATACATATAAAACATATAATATTGGAATCACCAATGCATATAGATTTTTTACTAATACTTTAAAATATATGTATAAATAAACAATATCTTGAAACTTCAAACTATTATTATTCTTTTTCTTTATTTAATTCTAAACAAATTTATATTTTTTTGTTCCAGGCATTGGTATGGATTCCTCCGTGACTCCACTGAGGCATGGAGGGCTTAGTTTGGTACAAACTACAGATTTCTTCTATCCATTAGTTGATGATCCTTATATGATGGGTAAGATATATATACCATTATATTTCAATAATGTTATATAGTTTCTATAATTACATTTTCATATTTCATATTCATATGAGTTACCATTTTAAATAATAAAACTTATATTTGCTTTAGTAAGGATAATAAAATTTGTTTTGTGACATTCTATTTGACACTGTTATTGGAGTACTTTTCCAGGTAAAATTGCATGTGCAAATGTTATCAGCGATCTGTATGCCATGGGTGTTACTGAGTGTGACAACATGCTGATGCTGCTGGGAGTCAGTACAAAAATGACTGAGAAAGAACGAGATGTTGTTGTTCCTTTGATCATGAGAGGATTCAAAGATTCTGCGTTGGAAGCTGGCACAACAGTAACAGGAGGTCAGACAGTTGTTAATCCTTGGTGTACGATAGGTGGTGTTGCTTCTACTGTTTGTCAACCAAATGAATATATTGTGTATGTACTTTACAATGGATGATATACAATTACACAATTTCTGTTTAAACAATAACTGTTTATATTTCAGACCAGATAATGCAGTTGTGGGTGATGTTCTTGTTTTGACAAAACCTCTTGGAACTCAAGTTGCTGTGAATGCCCACCAGTGGTTAGATCAACCAGATCGTTGGAACAGAATCAAACTTGTGGTCAGTGAAGATGATGTAAGAAAAGCTTATCAGAGAGCAATGGACAGTATGGCTAGGCTTAACAGAATAGGTATATGTCAAATTGTGTTCAATAAAGGTAAAGAAATAATGACTGATTTTTTATTTTACAGCGGCTAGATTAATGCATAAATATAATGCGCACGGAGCAACAGACGTCACGGGCTTTGGCCTTTTAGGACACGCACAAAATCTAGCCAAGCATCAAAAGAACGAAGTTTCCTTTGTTATTCACAATTTACCTGTTATCGCAAAAATGGCAGCTGTAGCAAAAGCATGCGGTAACATGTTTCAACTCCTTCAGGGTCACTCGGCAGAAACTAGCGGCGGGTTACTCATTTGCCTACCTAGGGAACAGGTTTGTAATATCTTTCTTTTAAATTTTGTATTCAAATCCTACTTAATACAGTAGAGTATATTACTTACCATTAAGTACTCTAAAGAATGGTAGGAAGAATAATAGAGATTTCCATGCCGATATACTATTGTGTAGTATTTTGGTGCTGTCAACTCTCTTACACTTACTTACTTTACTGGTACATAATAATGAAACGTCTATTATTGATAAAATCAATTTGAAAATAATTTTTAGGCTGCTGCATACTGTAAAGATATTGAAAAGCAAGAAGGGTATCAAGCATGGATTATTGGTATTGTAGAAAAGGGAAATCGCACAGCAAGAATAATCGATAAACCACGAGTAATCGAAGTGCCAGCTAAAGAAAAAGATGGAGAGCTGTGGTAAAGGATCATGAATGTTGGCGAAATTCTTTTTTTTTTATTTACCTTCATGTATTTAGGAAAAATCACATGCAACACAGGAAACACGCATTTAAATAGATTCACTATCGTACCAGATTCAAAGCACTTACATGTGCACCATTATTATGAAGTTCTAACAAATTTTCAATCTTCTTACTCGATAAACATTTGAACGAATATTCGTAATAATTTGTTATATTTTTTGTCCCGTGAATTTAAAAAATGAGGTATAACAAGAACGATTTATATTTATCTATTATTTTTATCAAGGTTCAGTCCCAAGTGTTAGCTTAGGAAAGTAACATTTCCCTTTCTTCTTATTCTCTAACAACCTTTATCAGAATCTGGGAATATTTTGCATCAAAATGTTTGTAAAATATTCATAATAATCTTTCTGATAATTATAAACGCTTATTCAGAACAATTTGTTAAAAAAAAAGTACGTGGAAGCAATGAAATAAAAAAAATAAGTTTAGTTATAGTTTTGGTTTTTTTCTTTTTTTTTTTTTTTTTTTTTTTTTTTCCGTTTAAGATTTAAGACTCAATACGTACTAAGTATAGCCCTAGGTAGCACTAGGCTTCAGCTTCAATTGCATTTGATCAAACTTGCAATATATTGAGTGTCATTTGGGTGCTTAGTGTTAATGAAGAATGTTAAGATACACAAATGATTGCTCGTGATTACACAGATTTATAAATATATTTTAAGGGGATATACAATATCATCAAAAGGAAAAAATGGTTTTAATGATATATTGTACATTACTTCGATTCACGGATTTAATAGAGAAAAAAAAGTACATTTAAATCATAGTTATATAGATGCAAATTTGTAAACAGAGACATTACTACCCCGTAGTATACAGTGACAGGCTTTCAATGCCAACAAGATTTTCACAATTTGTAATTTCGATCTATTGTTACATAGAATGCGTAAGATGTCCAAATGAAAAGAAGGCCTTCTCTAGTTTTCTCGTTACATACGCTTTTGAAAATAATTATAAAAGAAATAAGAAATAGAAGAGATCGAGCACAGGCCCTAATGTTGTATTACTTTTTCATATGAATAAAGTGCTACTTTGTCAATAAAAATAACATGTTATTATTATCATCAAACCAATCTTAAAAAATTTTGGTATGAAATGATGTCTAAAACAAAAAAATCAGTAACCGCAACAACATTATGAAGTGTGAGGAAAAAAATATTCTAAATGCATATATATATATATGCATTCATTGCACGGCAGCCAACAATCAAAACAAAAAAACTAGATTCTTCCATTCATTGGTTAATCGGTTATCTAACAATTCAGCAACTGGCCGCCATCGTGGTTCACAGGTCATTCTTATAGATAGAGTAACACGTTATGTTTGAAAGTATTGTAGTTGCTACTTCATTCTCGCGGAAACCATCATTGACTGGACAAGTATAGAACAAATAGAGGGTTGACACAAAGATTTAATATATATTTTCATTTTGGTGTTTACTAAAGTGACGATTTAATGGTAGCACTATCCACGTGGTGTGCCAAGGCTGCGGCCTTCAGAGCCGTAATACTAGGTGCCCCTGCTTCCGGTAAGGGTACTATGTCAGCTCGAATTGTCAAACATTTTAAGGTGACTCATATATCAAGTGGCGACAAGTTACGACTAAATATGAACAGTAACACCGGTATGTCTAAAAACACAAATCATTACTGTTAAGTTATATCAATGAGAAATCAGTTCCTGATATCAGTTACTTATATTTCTTAAGATTAAAATCTTTGCACATTATCTGTTTACTAAAGTAGTTTGTCAGGAATGTATGTGCTTTGAACATGAAAATTAGCGTTGAAATGCTATATTTCCTGACACATAATTCAAAACACGCACATTTCTCGATATATCCTAACCATGTTAAAATTATTCCCGTTTAATAATCTTACATATGAGTAATATTTATATTACCATATCCATTGAGAATTAAATGTGCTTGATAGTAATTGAATGAAAACTATACTATATTACTGTTTTAATTTTGTCAAGTGACTAATCTAATTTTTAAATATAGATTTTTATTCTCAAGCTACTATAGATTCGTGTTATTAAAATTTAATGTAACATAATGTATATCTCTATTTCTATTGAACTATTTTATTTATACAACCAGGAAAACAAATACGACCTCTCGTCAATATAATTATCGTTCGTTCCAAAGTCCATTTTATTGGGAGTTAATGGAAAAATAATAACGACGATAGACATAATCGGAATATATAATCGTTTTAATATTACAGAATTGGGCAAAGCAGTTTCCAAATACGTGCTCTCCGGTAACTTCGTTCCTGATGATGTAATGATCTCAATGATAACCAAAGAAATCGAATCAGTCGGCGATCAAAATTGGTTACTAGATGGTGAGTAATCCGATGAAAATTGAAATTTTATGAACGCTATTTTCTTTATCGTGAACCTTTAACGACCACATGCGAGTGACTAAATTCGAATAAATAGTTGGGGCACTGATACAGGTTTTCCAAGAACATTAACGCAAGCGGAGAAGTTGCACGACATACATCCGGTAAATTTGGTGCTATATATCGACGTACCCACTGAGGTGATATTGAATCGCGTGAAAAACAGGTGGGTCCATTTGCCCAGTGGGAGAGTTTACAACGTCGGGTTCAACAGTCCGAAAGTGCCGGTAAGTTGGAACGGAAACTTCGACTAGTATCCAAACGTGTCATTGGCAACGTAACTGGCAAAACTTCATAAGTAGATTTTCCTTCCGCTTTAGTAATTGATACATTTTTTTTTTTATCGCTTTTTATATCTTTAAGATTTTTAATTGTTCTTAATTAACATGATTAATTTTCATCTTGATTTTAGGGTAAGGATGACGTAACCGGCGAACCGTTAAGTAAAAGGGATGACGATAAAATAGAAATTGTACAAGAAAGACTAGAGAAGTACGCAACTGCGACTACACCAATTTTATCGTTTTATAGTAACCTAGGTGTACTGAATAGTTTTCAAGGCAATACTACTGACGAGCTATGGCCACATGTTCAAAAGACTATTACAAAATTTTTATCACGGTTGTAAATTACATATTTATATTTTCTGACTGACAGAATGAATTAGTCTAAATATTAGTTAGTAATGATCATATGCTTCCATTTACAAAATGTAGGTATACCGTAACGAGATAATATTACCTTACATGTGCACAAATATTCATGAACTGAATTAATGTACATAAATTGCGGAAAAAGAACTATAAGTCTATTTTTCTGTAATTTATATATATATGTACATATTTGAAAGTTGTTCTATTTATACGTATATATAATGGAAATCTAATTTGCATGAATACAGTACAAACTTTGTCAATTTTTATCTACAATTTTTACTTATTTTATGTATATTTGATTTAATTTTTCTTACCGAAAGACGCTATTTGCATTATCGTATTCGATTTAGTAAAATTATAACTTTTTTTATTAAAATGTCAAAAAATAGGAATTGTGTAATTGTAAATATAATTTACGACCAAGTTTTAGTTATCATGTTTAATAAATACTAATTGTGAAACGTTGTTGTATATTGTTATACAAAGGGATCAAAGATGTTTAAAAACCGATTTTAAATTGGTGAAAGATATTTGTTGAAGTTTATATAGTGCAAATGTATTAACGATAATAAGTAGGAAATAAACAGTGAAACATGATGTTTAATGTTTTTTCCGTATTTATTTTTAACTGTACCGATATAAGAATTTTAACAATTTTTAATTGTATACAGACCTTAATTAATATGAGTATAATATATCTTATATATCACGCTCACATTTCTTTTCGTTTGAAAATTAAGTCATTCTTTAAATAATAACAGTGTCTTAATATTACATATGCTTGTTAATTACGTTTTTATTTCATAACATAAAACGTTATGTCAAGCGCAGTGATGCGTCTTTTTAAGAACTTAGTATAAGTTCGGTATAGTCATCGAAACCGGAAATTAGAATATTAAATAAATAAATAACTTAGAGTTGTATTACGAAAAAGAGTTTAAATTAATTGAGGCTTAAGTACTATGACAGGTAGATATGGTTGAATATATAATGCTCGCCAGTGTTTAGACGCGCATCTTTGACACAAAGACAAAAAAAAAAAATGCTTGTATTGCATTTTGTAAAGAATTTAATATTGGGGCGTTAAAAAATAAATTCTGTCAGGAACATTTCCGTAAGGAATTAAGAAATTTTTATAAAAATTACTCTTCATAGCAAAATCGTCAACTTACGATCTACGCAAGTTCTCGACGTGATTATTGATGAGAAAGAATAAATATCTTCTTAGTTATGATAATTTTATGTCATATGCTAAATTAACATCCTAACGATATTTAAAAGCAATAACTTTTGAGATCAATAAACAAGATAAAAAAAATTGTGCAACAACGCATTCAAATATAAAAGCCGCATTAAATTATGATCACAGAACAATATATTGACGATAATGCTATTCAAATCTATAAATGCATTATCGTAAATGGAAACTATTCGATACATTAATTGATGTCAGTCGTTCAACGAGTATGTTGAAATTTAAAGATCATGTTGCGGCATAAAATCTATTTAGAAATTAGAATTTAACTGTCTAATACGATGTAACGTTGTCACCTACTAAAGTTATCAATCGATTTTTTTTCATGTACATATATGGACGAATGAACGGAGAATTATAATTAATGACGAGCATTATTATCCTTCTCCAAGAACTATCCATGAATGCATTTTAGATACACGACATTTCCTTTTTTATGATTTTTGATAAATATCTCACTGTAATAGTTCAAATTCTTCGCACTCGTCAAGATCATCATCGTACGTTCCATTACCTGTAAAAGAGGTCGTAGGGGGAATTATACTTTCTGCAATTTCAATTTTTTGATAGACATCTCTCCCGCTCCCTTCGCAAAATAAGAACATCGGATAGTCAACCTTTTCATTTTCCGGCACTAGATACTGTAATATCGAAAATACATGGTTGAATTATCAAATTGTCCACAATACGATTCAATGATGAAAACGATTATACATACTGAGGGAGCAATTTCCATAAAGTTTGTAAATTGCATTTTGTTATGAAAATAAAATCCTACACAACAGCTGGGATCCATTTTCGAAATTAACATTTTTCTTGGCGAAGTACAATGAAAACTCGTCAAAGGGAAATTATCTTTTAATACATCAACGGTTTCTTGACAGTAATGTGGATCTAAATTAATTAATTTATCTTCCTGGAAACCAATAAAATAAAGTGAATGCCTCGGTCGGCCACCAATAACGCCAATACAGGTATCTAGTGTAAGTAAATGTGTTAAGCATGATGCATAAACAAGATTTAATTTGTTAACACCAAGCCTTAAAGGTACAAAGAGTATAAGAGATTTCCATTTGCCATCTGGTGTTTGGCATACTTTTTCTATGTCTTGCAGATAAACTGTAAAAAATTACCATAAATTACTGTTGAGAACATACAAAATATTTCTCATTGAGTAACTTTATTTAGTTAAAGTATAAACAGCTCAGTTATCGTATCACCTGCACAATCTTGAGCAACATAAACAGCCAAGTTACTGAATGCTGGATGTCGTTCTGCTGCATGCGTTATTGCTTGACTCAAGAGATGAGCAACAGAGCAGGGACCATACCAATCTCCAGCACGTTTTCCCCACAGGGCACCCAAAGAAACAAGTGTGTGTATAGAAAATGGAGAAGTAGTTTCAGGTAAATCTCCAAAAAATTTAATTATTAATCTATGATTATATTCATCCAATCTTTGTTGTTCTGTTTTTATTGGTTTATCTGGCAGCCATCGCCATTCTGTAAGTAAAATATGTTACTCTAGAAGAATATGTGTATGATATAGAGAATCAATGATTATTAGACTACTGTTAAGGTACTGACAATATAATAATTGTAAATACAAAATATTTTCATTTACAATCACTATATTGTATAGTTCATGATTAAGATTGATAAAGAAAATAAGTGCCTCTTCCAAGAAAATGGCAAACCAGTGCCTGTGCCAACATCATTTGACCACTACGTAGCATACATCCCCACCCACAATCAGTGGTGAATGTAGAGCCATTCAATATAGGAAATTCTCTTCTGTATGTTAGCCAAAGACGTGAGGTGAAATCCTTTTTAAATTCTTCTATGCCATCTTCAAAAGTAATAGCATCTATGGCTAAAGATATCTCACTTCCAGTGTCTAAAGTTTTCTCTGCCTCAGAAGCTTTTTCCAAAAATTCTTCTGGCTTCTTACGATAAATTTTTCCAAGTAAGTATACTGGAGATTCTTTTGAAAAATTTGGTTTTACTACCTTGATGGTCCAGCCTTTAAAGAGACCAAATTTAATCAACGATTTTTCAAATGAAACACATATTAAGCAATCATGGAATTGAGTCATACTAACCATATTTAACATTATTCCACATAGACAATAATTTTGTTTTGACTTTGCTATCAACTTCTGTACTGACATTAGAATCATCCATAGATAACCCATTGTTCGTAGTACCTAATTGTATGTTTGGGACACGGTCCGTAGCAATCATTCCAGAAAACAGTCCTATTGTACTATTACTAAAACCTCCTAAGAATAAAGCAATTTTTGATACATCAGTACCTTATGTGTTTCTAAGAATGTATTTTTCTTTAATCGATTTTACGAAAGAGTTTGTTTCGCGAACAAAAAGATAACAAATACGGTCGCCAAGTAACTGGTCAAATTCTAGTAATAAAAAAAACACGAGTGATGAAAACGAATCATCGGTATTAGCAACCATAAACGACAAAGCAAGAAAACGATTATATGCTACAAAATTTTTGTATATGATTAACTCCCACTAAATTCGGCACTTACCTAACCTCTCCCTGGAGGGCTGCACCTGTCCATTCATGCCTAATAAGTAAATTTTAGAAAGCATATATTCCAATACATTTAAAACCGCATAGAGACACAATAACATTTTCATACGCGTACAATTACGGTTGCACGGACATCGCACTTAATCATAATTTTATTGCATTCCGTACGAACAACTGGTTACTATTGTCACAGAATAATCTAACGCGATTATGCATCGGCCGATGCACACGCCGAACTCGACACAGGGCTTATTACCAGCCTACTGTCAACTTAACGCTTCATTTCCTCCTAGTAATATATCAACTCCTTAAGACACACTGTGAGAATATGTTTTCTTTAGGACGCGAGTCAATCCGAGAATAAACGAAACAAGTACCACGTCGCAAAGCAAACGATCAAAAATAGTTTAAAGACACTCGAGCCGCCAACAGGACAGAACGCGTGTTTACAAAGAGCGTTGTGAAATTTAAAGCGCCCGTTAAGAACATCACCAGCGCCGTTCGACGGCGAAATCGAGCACTATGAATATGCATGCAAGTGCATCAGTAGTATGTAGGGATTGCGCTGACTACATCTGATTTCGAAATGGTGGTATCTTATCGAAGAACACACACACACACACACACACACACACACTTGAAGAGGCTTTAATTATTTGAGCAAATAAAAGAAAAAGTGCTTGATAATCTTCTTTTTTCTATCGATACATGATCATTAGATCGTATCTCTAACCGTTCATTTTTTTCTTCCTTTTTCTTACCGATACAACTTTAATTAATTATCAAAGTGAATTCTTACGAATGGAAAAGAATTCCAACATAATTTTTTTTTAATAATACATCTTACATATATTATTGGCAATTGCAACGTTTTAGTATTTTGTGTTTAATCATTTCGTATTATGGTACTACAGACAGATATTAGCTTATTCTTAACACTGGATCGCCATTTCATTAATTAATACCTCTTCTTTCGAGAGGCTAACAAACGCCGTGCTGCTTTTAACCGGAATTAAAAAAATCTTACGGCAACGGCCGCGGTCCGTTTATTGAATAAAAAACTGAACAAGAGCCAGAGTGCTCTGTTTAACTTATTCAAATTATTAATTAAGAATTCGCCTTGTTCAAAATTTCCTTCTTGTTATCATTGTTCGAAGCTCGTGAGGCGGAAAAGAACAGAAAACGTAACGCCATTATTACTCGAATTCGGTAATTCCTCTTCTTTCGCCCTTCTTCAGACTTTTTGAATTCTAATTGATTATCGACCAGCCAAACTGGAACGAAAAAAATGCTCTACCCACGACAGTTACCAGGAGAGTAGGATTAATGGAGAAATAACGGAGCGCAACCGGGGTACATTATCCCTTTTCATCGCGGTGTAATAATGCACTTTTGTCAGGAAGAACCAACGGAGAACAGAGAAAAAACCGGGTGAAAAAGGAAAGCAAACAGAGCGACGGTGTGATGGACGGTGCGGTGGAGGGTTGGTGGACCGTGGTGGGGAAACGGATGGTTCGAAGGAAGAGGCAGGGATGAAGATGGCGAACAAGACAGAGATAGAAACAGGAGGAAACTGTCATGCGCGTCTTGTCGCGGAATAACCAATGAGATACGCGTATCCTGGCTTACCTCATTGATTACCACGTTCGCGCTCGTTCTAAATTTCACATTGTGCCCGTTGTCGCGCAGCCGTTGCAAAAATATGAATCGCTACCTCGTGTTGAGCATCGGTGCTTCGTAGGAGCAAAACTGATGGAAGGAAATGGGACGGTGTGCCTGTCAGGACAATAATCTCTCTTTCTGGCTAGTGTTGCATTAACAATAGCCGCTAGTAGTTGTATTGAAAGCTTCGGGCCAAATCCCCATATGGGTGAGGGGGGAGGGGGATACTACTGGGTAATTCGAGGAGTGGAGGTGAGATACAGGAAAGAGAAGGGATGTGTATTCCTAAAGCTAGCTCTCCGTACTTAAGCATATACACATATATACATATGTGTGTATGCCGCTAATAAAAGCCGAGGCAACGCTGGAAAATCAACAAAGGGACATACATAGCGGGGATAATTATTTGTACAATAAGTATAACTCGCTCTTGTTTAGACAACTCGCAAAGTAGGAGGGGCCGAGTTCAGAGATCGGGGGTAGTGGGTAAAGGGGGTGGCAGTCAGACGGAAATTAGGTCATGCAAGAATATCGACGAACCGACGTAATCACGGTGCACGGCTTGAATAAGGACATTAACGAGTCACGCTTCTCTCCCTTAAGATCCTTTCCACCGTGGCGACGAACGAACTCGCGACGGCGGTGAAGGGCGGCAAGGAGAGGGGGCGTCACGTTCGTCGGCGATCGATTCGCCATCTTGTGGCGTGCCGATCGAACCCGAGGATCAACGGGACCGAAGGTCGTTCGATATCGATGTCAGGAACGCGTACTAGTTCGACGTGGAAATTGCAGGATTTAACACTGTCAACGGGTGTTAACGAATACTGCCGTCGTCACAACGACAATTCTCTTTGAAAACAGGGAGACTCATTAGCTAGACTGTATTTCTATTCGAACGGCGAGAATGCAAACGTGTTTTGGGCACATCGGACGCGGTAATGCGGACTAGCTTTGCGCGATAATGGCTCGGCAGAATCGATGGATCGATCCGGGCACCAACTGCAGGAACGTCGATGCTGCGTGGCAAATCAAAAGTCTATCTCTCGATCAAAGGATACTGACCGAGCTGTTAATTAGTCGAGAGATTTGACCTGTCCGAATTGTACGGCAGAAAGCTGCTTACGTTTCAGGTTACACGCAGAAGCGATACGAAAACGCGTTGCGTCGAAATGCTAGGGCAACTATGTTGAAACGATCAATCGACAGTTCCATTATACGCGGCAGTAGACGAGTAGAATCAGCGTTCGGTGTATGGTCGCAGGGAAGCAGAGAAAGGCAACCGGAAGGAAAATAAATCGCTCGCGAAATACGCGGCCCTTGCGATTACGTGGATAGCGGGGGCGCCACTGGTACGTATATACGAATTAGTGCACGCGGAGTTAAAACAAACTCGCGAAATTCGTCGAGTCGGCCGAGCGATTGATTAATATCCTGGCACAGCTGTTCGTAGAAACGCGTTCGGTGAAAAATCGTTCTCGCGTAAAGGGGCCGTAAAAGATTGGCAAAGTTTGTGGAAACGGGGCAGGCGAAACGAAACTTTGACTGTGCGGATTCTTTCCGCAAGAATGAAAATCTAATATCGACCAAGAACTGCGAATGTAAA
Source organism: Eufriesea mexicana (assembly GCF_001483705.2). Taxonomy (NCBI): domain Eukaryota; kingdom Metazoa; phylum Arthropoda; class Insecta; order Hymenoptera; family Apidae; genus Eufriesea; species Eufriesea mexicana. The sequence goes on along the minus strand of NW_016911795.1, from coordinate 290,988 downwards.
CATTTATCCACGCGAAAGAAACGTTATCGGATCGCGCAGTGACGAATCGAAATGACGTTTCAATAGAATATTATTAACGCGTTACTTTGTTTCCAGTTTAGCCTATCTAATCTCACCGGCAATGAGGTTTTTCCCATGAAACTTCCTGCTGTCTCATCTTTCGTAAGAACATTTTCCCTCACTCCAGTCCCTTGCCGCCTTCCACGATTCTAATAATAATTTCGTTGTTAATCTTCGCGTCGTTTAAGGAGCCTGTTCGAATCCCGGGCGGACGTTGAAGTAGTCGGACCGGAATATCCGGCGAATTAGCCGAGTCGACGTGGCCGCGCCAGCCGGAGGATTTCGTTTTAATTAATGCACCGCGTCGTTGTCGTCATCGTCGTCACCGTCGTCACCGTCGTTGGACTTTTTGACGCCCCGTCGCGGACGCTGCGCCGCGTTTAAGGATATTATTTCCCTTACAGCGCAGTTTATCCCGGGACAGAGTAAATCCTGCAGGCGACGCTTCTGCCGTCGTGTGACGTGTAAAACGCTGTTTAACCTATCGCGCGAGCAAACGGCCCGGAAGGCATGACCGAGGACAGAATCGTATATAGTCGCTTTTGTGCCCATATGTCTCGAAAAAAAAAGGAAAAAAGAAAAAAAAGAAAAACAAGACACGTACAAATAACATCGAGCAACGGTCCGGGACACACTGGCGCGTCTGTTAATTGCAACTTCCATGGTCATCTTTTTGGACTTCGATCAACGAACAACCGCGCGAGCTCGATTCGCGCGGAAGAACGAGCTACAGCTGCACCCGTTTAACTGTCGCACGGTCTGTGCAACGCGACAGTTATCCGGGCAGGTGGATTTTTTGCCTCTCTTTTGGATTTCGAAAAAAAGCGAAGACTCGTTGCGGGTGAAATCGAAGAAAGCAACCGGTGGGGATATACCCGTGACAGTTAACCGGGCAAACGGGCGACAGTTAAGCGGGTATCGCTGTATCGCGTTTACCGAGGTGTCGACGGATTCTTGTTTACATTTTCGAATCTAATACCTACTTCAGCTCGACCATCATGCGTTTCGATCCTCTCGACCTTCGGGCATCAGTGGAGACGCTACTCGTGGTCGGTCGAGCACTCGAGAAGATTCGTATCATGGATCCGTTTGTTACGGGTGTATCAGGAATATCTGGAAGGCCAGAGACGTGTCGGGCGTAAAAATAACCCGTAACCCTTCCGCCACTCGATTCCAGTCGTTTCGAAAATACACCTCGACTTGTTCGCCGATTTTACGGCCTAGACGCCGACCGTTCTTTTTTTAAATTTTCTCAGGGCCGTGTCGCGATGCCCGGTGCCACGCGATCCGTGTCGATTTTGCGATCGGAACGCGGGCACGTCCTCGCGTGAATTACACCGTGTTGCCATAATTTGCAGCCGCACGTGACGCAGCCGCGACTGACGATTGTTGCAATATTGTTACAGCCGCGGGTTAACACGTTGTCCAAACACGTCGCGCCGAGTGTTCGATTTGCCGAAACAATTATGATCGGTAGCGAGAGTGACCGTGGGGTACCAGCAAGGTGAACACACGCTGTCCTTCGCTTTCAATTGAATTTATCTCGTTTCCAATTTTCGTAAAACGTACAAGTGCGCCTTTTGCACTCTAAATTTTGTTATAAAATTGATGACACTTCTATTCGAATATCTAATATTAAATCTAACCATGGCCATTGGAGTAATACGAGAAATGTCTAGTTCCACGTATTTTACTCTTAGCAATCTGGGAACAATTTTCTAGGAAGCAAATTTAACGAAATTTATATTAACACCGATCGAGATAGAAACGTAATTATATGCCTGTAATACCCTACCCCGGGCACGGTGGCTCTACGTAGACCAGGAAAATCGGAATTTGCCGTAACAAATTCTTTCCCGGGCCTATCGAACCTCCCCACCTACGGTTTCGAAAGGTCCGAGTGGAATCTGGAAATACACGCGCGAACGTGACTCATATCTGATAACATCTGCGACACCGGCAGAAGACTCGGGACAGAAGCGTGCGATCGGTGGAGCAGCGACACCGTGAGGCGGAAAATGGAAAAGTTCGCGGGAAATTCGTGGCGAGGGTGAGGATCACGCCGGAGAAGGAAGGAACCGAAGCTATAGCTGGACGGATCGCCGCCGAATTGCAGCGGGGGAGGGGGTCGGTGTGGTGAGGGTGGAAACAGAGAAGGGGAGAGAGAGAGCGTGCGCGCGAGTGAAAGAGGAAAGGCAGGCAGGAGATACGGGGCGAAAGCAGTGAGGGTAGTTGGGCCGGCCGGCCAGTCGTGCTGTGGCGGCAACCACGACGCGTAGTCGCTTCACGTTCATCCGTCATGTTGCCAAACAACCCCCTCGAGCACCCTTTCGTCACCTCGAGCACCGATCCGCGGACCGGATGAGCAGGTCGGTTCGGGTCAGTCCGGTCTGACTGAGGACACCGCGACGATGTGCACTGCTCTCTGCGATCACGGATGCACCGTCCTGGACCCGAGTCCTGGTCTCCACGCCTAATATCAGCTGGTCTAATCCCGTCGTGGAGCGGTCGAGTTAGTGGGATCGTCCTGGTTCCGCTTGAGACGAGTTGGTCCAGGGTCGAGGAAGGAGTACGCGGCCTAATCCCGAGCTTCGTGCACCCCCTGTCGCGGAGTAAACAAAGACAGGCCCACGGGAGGACTTTGGAGCCGTTCGTGGTGGATCGGGTTCCGGTACACGTGCAGGGGTGGTCCGCGAATCGATCACGGGGGTACAAGTGGTTCCGTGGCTGGCGACTGGGAACGTGTTCTCGCGTGGACGGATCAGGCCCGACAGATTCCACGGCTGCTCGAGGGAAAGCCCCGGATATCTGAGGATCATCCGAGAGGTGGTAAGTAGCAGGGGATTTCCCTCTCTGGCGGATGAAAAAAGGCTTACAAGGTCCATCAAGGACAAGATGTTCGATCGTCAGCCTTCTCGCGGGCTGCACGAGACTGGTCCTAGCCGAGGGTAACCTTGGTTTATCTAAATCTCTAGGTCAGACACGAACTATCGCACGCTCGTAATTAGCGTTTCGAACATTCAGCCTTCTCTCTCTCTCTCTCTTGCCCCTTTCTCTCCTCCTCGCATGCCGTTCTTTCATTCCCATCGTCAGGTGACTTTCTCACGCGACTCGCGAGGGAAGAAAGCCCGTGGAAATCCGGGAAGAGTTTCAAGGCTGATCGACCGACGATCCGAACCCTCGGTGTCGCCTCTGACCACGACCGAACGACGTTCGATCATCGACCGAGGGATCATCCCAAGACTCACCCCCACCTCTTCGAGAATCCGGCCACGATTTAGGGGCGGGTAAACACGTCGACCAGTCTCGCCGGGAAGGTATTATCGATTCGATACGCATCATATTTGCACGCGGCAGCGGTCCGGGGCTAATTATTTCCCAACGGAGAGGGAAACCGACGCGGCGGCGGACGCCGGGCGTCGTCGTCGGCTGCGTGTTGCCAGCGTTTTTCCGCGCCGCGGAATGAATGAAATAGAGAGATCGTTATTTAGGTCAGCCGGCAATTTTCGTACCCGGGGCTTTTAAGCGTCCATCTAAAGGGTTTTCAGACGGGGACTGAACCTCGCTGAAAGAGAGGAGCTCGCACGATAACGCTAACCTGCGCTAAAAGACCCGTGAACCACCGGGTTTTTCTCCTTTTTCCTCTCTCCCTCGCTCGTTACACGCCGCCACCGTTTCCAACGCTGGAATTCCAGCAAACTCGCCCCTCGGGGGCCGCGGGTTAAACCTCCTCTTTCTTTCGCCAGCAACCGACACAGGGATCCTTTGAGGGTAGGTGTAAGCGGTGATTGCTCCTCGAATCCAGCCCCGCAGTCGATTCTCCCAAGCTTTCTCTCAGACCCGGAGGAAAAGACTTCTCCGAAAGAGGGACTCGTGTTATTCCTCGGGTAGACACTCGCCTACCCTCTCGCTTATACTCCCTATATTCACCCCCTTTCCCCGGTAATTAACTCGAGCACCGAAAACCTTCTGAAATTTTTATAAGAGACCACCGCGAGCTAGGTTCCGCCGGTCTCGGGCTAAAACTAGGAACCAACGAGGACGTCGATGATCTGTAGGAGATCCGAGATTAGTCGTAACAGGCCGCGACTCGTTAAAACCGAATTAACCCCCGACTCGGTGGTGCCTACCACCTGGAACCACCGTTTAGCCACGGAGGGGGACCGCGATTAGGGACACCTGACGCTCGGTACGCGGGCTTTTCCGCTTCCGTCGAATCTCGCTGTGATCGATCAGCCTAATGAGCTCTTCCCGGGACAATAAGAGATAGTCACCCGGGTCTCGTGGAAGTAGCGATAACGGCAGTAATAGCAATAACGACGAAAAACGGGCAAAGAAACAGCGAGACCCAGTGAGACGTGTCTGTGGAGCGAGCAGCGCGGGAGAGAAAGAGACGGAGAGAGACCTTGTCCCGATGACGCAGAGACCGACTGATAAAATAGTAACGAGGGCGGCAATAAAGAGGATACTCGCGAAGAAAGGGGATGGTTTTCAGGGAAACAAACGGGACGAAAACACGGGCCGGAGAACGCGGAGGGAGGACGAGGTGGCTAGAGGAGAGAAGATCTGGAAGAGAGGAAAGTTTGCGAGAAGAAGAGAAGGGAAGAGAAGTGGAGAGGAGAGGAGAGAGATCGGCCGGCCAGTGGACGGGGGCTCGCCGCGGAAAAGTAATCTCGGCGGTGCACAAAAGGGGTGAAATAAGTATCCGCGGGCAGTAACGTCGGGGACACAAGTTCGCGGAGGGGTGGCAGGGATATTGATTTGTTTTTGTTGCTCGCGGACACGCGATAGCCGGGGCCGAATGTGTGTCAGAAGGCGACGAGCGAACGAAATTTCCCGAGGGCGGTCCTGAGAGCGGGGGTGCTCGCGAGCGGAGAAACAACCGACGCCGAGAGGGTGGAAAGGGTGGCGACATAGCCGGTAGACGAGCAGCCGTCGCTGGGACGATTATTACGAGAGGCAAGGTCGGCAGAAGTCGAAGACTCGGTTGCACGAATAATGAGAACGGGGCCGAAGGACGGGATAGCGCCGCTATTGATTCGCTATCGCGAGGCAAACAGACCAGCCACGGGATCCTCGCGGATGCTGCCTTTCCAGTTTCCTCGGCTGAACGCCGTAACCAGCCTGGCATCCGGATTAACCGAGTAACGGAAGAAGTTGCAGCAATAGCCGGCATTCTAACCATGTTACAGGAAACCGCCACGACTCCTGGACCATCCTGGCCCGTAGCCTGGTAACAGTCGCTTCCGTTCCCGGCCCTCGCGCCAGGCTTTAACATCGTTCCACCATTTTTCCCTGGGAGCACGCCTTGGCAACACCGTTCGGGTCGCGGAGTAGAAATAACCGCGAATCTTAACCGCGTTCCACGGCGTCCCGAGATCGATCGGCTAGGTGGAGAGCGAGATTGGATGATCGAGTCGGCTAATACGGAAACTTTGCTCAATCGAGCGTCGATCGGAGACCTCGCAGGGGAATCCCTCTGCTGCGACGTCGCGAGAGGCTTCCAATTAGAGGCCGGAGTGTCGCGGTTCGTCACGCTTTCGAGATCCTTTCCCACTCGCGCTTGTTGTTTCCGGTGCCTCTGGATCGAGATGCTTCCTCCAGCCGATAGATACCTAGGAGGCTGTTGAAACGATTCCTCTCACGGACCCACTGATCTCGCTTCCTGGAGACATAGCGTCTCAGAGGTTTGACCGAGGTCTGGACAAACTGGGGTAGCCGAAGGATAGGCTCGCCGAGGTCGAATGAGAGAGAGAGAAGAGGAGGAAGCCTAGGGGGTGTCTTCCGGTGTGGCAGACTGCGATCCGTCCGATGGGTGAGCGTGGTCGATTCGTAAAGGCGCGCGTAACGAAAAGCGGGCCGAGGGTGTGTGGAGCGGCGTGGATGACAGCGATGACAGGGGTTAGCCACTAAATGAACAGCAGCGGCGCCTTCGTGGACGAGTGGAAGAAACGGGAAGTCTCGGAGCAGCGGATAGCCTCGGAGACTTGAAAGAAAAAGGGGTGAGACGAGAAACGACGCGCGAGTAGAGGCGGACGAAAACAGGGGGAGAGAGAGGGGGTAAAGGACAGGTGGAGGGGAGAGGGAAGGAACGTGGCATGAATTAGAACTCATTTGGTAAAGTGTTGCGCGTGTAGCGAGTTTTGAAGAGGTCGTCGTCGGGGGTGGTTCAACGTCAGGGTTGGCAGGGGTGGTCGGGTTGGCGGCGGGGAGGGTTGACGAGTGCAGAGGAGCGAGGGTGGCGGAACTAAAAGCGAAAACGAGGATGGGGTGGAACGGTGAGTGTGATATGAGAAAAAGAGGTGGGCCGGGGTGGAGCTGAGGGGTGCGGAGGGGGACAGAGCGCGAGGAGCAGGGGGAGAAGGAGGAGAGGGTCGGGGTGCAGGTGCTGGACCGTATCGCGGAAACTCGAATCCGCTGGCAACTTGAAGGTGGAGAAGAGGGAGAGGGAGAGCGAAAGAAGAGGGAAAAGGAGAGACAGAGGGGGTGGAAAAGGTTGGCGGAGAAACAGAGGAATACCACTTTGCTGGTTCTCGCTTCGCGCTCAAAGAAAACGGGTCGACTTGTCGAGCTTGTACGACTACCGAGTAAGTAATACCCTTTAATCAACGACCGGCAGAGGAAGACCGGAAAGTTTATACTCCAAGGGAGTACAGGGTGTACGAAAAAGGCGGCCGTCGAACTCGTCCACTTGCAATCGATCTCGCGTCGATCCTCGCCTCATACGTGCCACAGCCACCTGTCTAATCGCTACCAAGCAACGAGTTAACACTAGAACTACCACCAACTCGGTCAAAATGACTGGTCCCAGAATTTTCCTTTTCGCAATCACTCGACACATACACCTGCTTTAAGAATAAAATTGGTATCAACTCGTATTAACAAAGAACTGTAATCGATATATTCGCTCATATTCATCGGTACCTCTGAAATTACCATAATCTGTGCACGTTACAGTTAGGTACCCATTAAAGATCGGTAGTTCTAGCGTTAACACTTTCACTGCCACGTTGGTCATATATGTAGAGATATGGTTTCATTGGCAATATACGGAATAAAAGGATGTTGTTAATTCCAACAAGACATCTAACAGTAAAGTTACAAGCTAAAAGATTAAACTAACTCGCACTCTTCGAACTATCACCGACTAGACTCTCTTGCAAACTTCGTGTATACTCTCACCAACAGGACTGTCTTAGGATAGCCCTTGCACTCTCTCATTTAAACCTTGCACTCTGTTTTCTTTCATCCTCAAGCTTTCTTCCTCAATCACGCATTTCCCATAGCCTCGCTCTCGATGGACCACGTACCCTAAACATTCAGGCGCCTTTCGCTCTTCACTTGCATTCCATACAGTCATAAACATCCCGTTCATCCTCGTCCTTCCACGCGCACTTCAGAAATTCCTATAAACGTTCAATCCGAACCCTACATTACTGTTTATTGCCCGTGGCCAACTAGACGGGCCAAGGGTTCCTTCGCGCTAACTTTCACCCTTACAATCCCTACATATATGACCGGCCACGGTTTTTCCTGTGACGCCACGGTGGTCATTGGTGATCGGAGCGCTTGAACTGCTTACAATTGTAAAAATTGAATGAAAATTGACAGTTAGTTGACTGTCAACTCTGACCAAGGCGCTACTGGTGGTCACCCGTGATCGCCAATAAGATGAACGCTCCATTGGGCAAGAATATTCTCTTATATCGTCAATTTACTATTATTTTTCCATTATATGGATATTATATGGAAAATGTGGCGCCCTGAGCGAAACATGTGCTTTCAACGTGGCAGTCAGAGGGTTAATAGGCAATCGGTCGGTAAAGTGTCGATATATTGACCGTTTATATCGAAAGTGGTGCAAGTCAATTAAAAAGAAGACATATCTCATAAATGAAAAGTGTACGCTAAACTTTTGTCCTGATGGAACAATCAAGTGTGATAGACGTGGTACACGCTGTCCATTGAGAGACCTTAGTGTAATCCACTACAGACCACGTGAACGTACCGTGAACGTAGACCTCGCAAAATGGATTCTTCCCGTCTCCTACATTCGATCCGATCCGATCCTTGGCACCTGGAGCTTGACGAAGAGAAACGGTGTAACACTGTTATGGTAAAATATGGCCTGTCTGACGGATATGCTAGGTTACATAGCAAAGCTTGGATCACCGTGATCCAAAGTGTACCACCGCCACAGTGTAGACACAGACGTAATTTCGCGAGGTTTGCGGAGGGACGTATTAACGTAGCCTGAAGAACATCGAATCGTGAAAAAGCCGATTTGCCTTATTCGATATTATACAGATTCCGAGGCTGCGAGGTATTTCCAGAGGGTCTAAGGAATATTTAATCCTGCGCACTTCAGCCATGAAAGCGGCTGCTAATCCTCAAACGATCTTTCGCCGGCAGCTGCCGGGTCGAAAATTCGATGCCGACTATTTCGCGCGGCCCTGTGCTCCCTGGGGAGAAAATGCTGCTTCCGTGAACGATCTTTGGGATGTTCAAACGGGCTAAAAGCAAAAGTCGAAGCCGGAAGCGACGGGGATGAATCGTGAACCACGGGAGCCTCCATTTTGGTCCGAAAGTCAGATCTTTGTTCTTAAGAAATCGTCGAGAAAAACGAGAAATTGAGTATTTTGGGGGATTTGTTAACACGTTCCGTGCCACGGGTACACGTTAAACTTGATCTAAAGGTACCATATGTGTATATGTACCATAAATGATCCACGTGGACATATTTATTTAATGCCCTGAAAATATGTTTTATGATAAATTTAACCCTTTGACTACTGTGGGCACCTAAAGGCGCTTAGAAATTTTGCTCTTGTGATACTGTGGACGCCTAAAGGCGCTCAAAACTATCTCTTGCTGTTAAATTTAAGGTATGAACAGTAACAATTTAATGCAGGGTACAAAGAAATAAATAATTATTTTAATATAGTGGAATATAGTGTTTGGATTATTATTTAGATATATAGTAATTTCTCAGAAGTGCACACCTAACGAAAAATTTCGTGTACATGAAAAATAGATTCCTATCGTGTGGCAGGACTGGTGCGTTTCAAAGCCTGCCGTAGTCAAAGGGTTAATTCTGGGAAAAATATATCTTCACTAAAAGAATGAGGCATTATGCAAAATGCAGTATAGAATGAAGCACCTAAATTTGTTTAATCGTTATATATACAATAATTATCAATTACACGTAATGATTGACTTTTCTAAAGCAAGGGATGCATAAAAATGGCTTATTCGGGCAATCGCTGCAAAATGTCACTAGTCATCTAGTTCCTTGTCGAACCGATCGCAGCGCCACGTGTACCATAAATGGCAGACACAGACATATTTATTTAATGCCCTGAAAACATGTTTTATGACAAATTTAATTCTGGAAAGAATATATTTTAACTTCCACTAGAAGAATGAGGCATTATACAAAATGCAATATGGAACAAAGCACCTAAATTTATTTAATCATTATATATGCAATAATTATTAATTACACGTAATGATTGACTTTTCTAAAGCAAGGGATGCATAAAAATGGCTCATTCGAGCAATCGCTGCAAAATGTTACTAGTCTTCTAGTTCCTTGTCGAACCGCTCGTAGCGCCACGTGTAGTAACTACTCTAATCAAGCTAATTACTTATTGCAATTAATTACAACTATTTTCCTAATTTGTATTATATACAAATGTAAATATATTTACATATATTTACTAATTTACTATATTGCAACTAATTACTTATTGTAATTATTGCATTAATGATGTAATGACATATTGCACTATAATATAACAATCTTTAACCAAAACATGGTCCTGGAGATCATGTCGGCTTAGCACGGAACGTGTTAAATAGTATCGCAGTTTTTCGCGTAAGAAAAATAGCGTAAGAAATTTATGCGAAATTATATCTTTGCTGCCTTCTCCGCCGTTGGAATCGTTGCAATTGTTCGCGGAGGGGCGCGAACCCCTGAATCGCCGGAAACAATGCTTTGCGAGGCAACAATGCCGCCGTTTGTCTCGAACTATCTTTTCAAGGAAACTAATTCGACCAAGGAGCAGCGGGGAATCGCTAAAAAGGACAGACAGGATGATGCTACGGGATTATTGTAACTAACGGCAGTTCTTGTTTGAGCTTTCGAAGAATTTCCTCGTTTAGAGAGGAGTGAAGTTATTCTTCCACGCTTTTCATCCAGCTTGCCCAGCAGTATCTACGGATTGGCTATTTTAACCCCGGGACAGTTCTATTGGATTATTATTGCGTATTCTGCTCGTTACCTTTCAATTATCTTCCGTTCCCCGGAATTTCTGGGCTAACAGGCACTCACGTGAGAGTTAAGCGGCTAGACGATGAAATTAACCAACGCGAAATTGTATTATTCAATTGTCTTCCACGGAATGATCAATTAGTACGTGATCTCGAGAAATTCACGTGTTCTTCGCTCGAAATTTCAATCGCGAAAATGCAAGATTCCGTCACGATCGCGATATCAATTTTCGCAGCTAACGAATCTCCCTTTGCAAGTTCTGGCTTCGCGTCTCGACTCGAGATCTGATCGCGTAATGTTCGAGATCCGGGTAAACATCTGAGGGATATTAAGTCATCGAGAATCGTGAGAAAATCTCCTATGTCTCTCATGGTCCTTATCGTTGGATCTTCGTCTAAGTGTTATCTAAAATTCTTAGACTCAGGTTTGATTATGAGATTGCATTCCATTGCAAATGCACTATCTCGGCTAGTTTCTTCAATCTTCGTTATTAAACCACCAATATTTGCTTAATTATCATCTCAAACTAAAATTTCTGCATTTATACCTATGATGCAAGATTTTGGGAAGATTTCTGACAAGATTGGCTACCTTCCTCAATCTTCAGAGAAAAATAATGAGCCTTTTGAACCATAACATGTTCCTTTAAGATCCCTGCTGAGATCAGATCAAGAGACCTCTAACATACGAGCAAACGTCATTGCGATTGATCACCTAACAGCCAAAATGGCTTAAAAGATCCATGTATGATTATGAAATTCATTACCATTATAGTATATTAGACAGTTCCTTCAATTTTCATCATTGAATCCCCAATATTCGCTCAATTATTATGTCTATTTAAAATTTCTGTATTGACAGCTAACTATGATACAAGATTTTAGGAAAATTTCTTATAAGATTAGCTACCTTCTCCAATCTTCAGAAATAAATCATCAATCTTCTCCAACCTAACATTTCCCCCAAGATCCCTACTGAGATCAGATCTCGAGACCTCTAACATCCAAGTAAACATCGTCACGCCTAACTCAAAATGGCCTAAAAGACTCACGTTTGATTATGAGATTTATCACAATTGCAATACCTCATATAGTCCCCTCGATCTTCATCATTAAACTATCAATATTCACCTAATTATCATCTCTATTTAAAATTTCTGTATCCACATCTATGATACAAGATTTTAGGAAGATTTCTTTCAAGATTGGCTACTTTCCCCAATCTTCAGAAATAAATCATAAATCTTCTTCACCCTAAGATCCCTGCTGAGATCAGATCAAGAGACCTCTAACATCCAAGTAAACATCGTCACGCCTAACTCAAAATGGCCTAAAAGACTCACGTTTGATTACGAGATTTATCACAATTGCACTACCTCAGATAGTTCCCTCGATCTTCATCATTAAACCCCCAATATTCACCTAATTATCATCTCTATTTAAAATTTCTGTATCCACATCTATGATACAAGATTTTAGGAAGATTTCTTACAAGATTGGCTACTTTCCCCAATCTTCAGAAATAAATCATAAATCTTCTTCACCCTAAGATCCCTGCTGAGATCAGATCAAGAGACCTCTAACATCCAAGTAAACATCGTCACGCCTAACTCAAAATGGCCTAAAAGACTCACGTTTGATTATGAGATTTATCACAATTGCACTACCTCATATAGTTCCCTCGATCTTCATCATTAAACCCCCAATATTCACCTAATTATCATCTCTATTTAAAATTTCTGTATCCACATCTATGATACAAGATTTTAGGAAGATTTCTTACAAGATTGGCTACTTTCCCCAATCTTCAGAAATAAATCATAAATCTTCTTCACCCTAAGATCCCTGCTGAGATCAGATCAAGAGACCTCTAACATCCAAGTAAACATCGTCACGCCTAACTCAAAATGGCCTAAAAGACTCACGTTTGATTACAAGATCTACCACAATTGCAATACCTCATATAGTTCCCTCGATCTTCATCATTAAACTATCAATATTCAGCTAATTATCATCTCTATTTAAAATTTCTGTATCCACATCTATGATACAAGATTTTAGGAAGCTTTCTTACAAGATTGGCCACCTTCCCCAATCTTCAGAGATAAATCATCAATCTTCTCTAACCTAACATTTCACCCAAGATCCCTGCTGAGATAGGATCACGAGACCCCTAACATCCAAAGCAAACATCCTCGCGTCTAACCACCTAACACTCGAGATGACCTAAACTAAAAAAGCTCCCTCGCAATTACTCAGCCCTGTCTCTCGGTCTCCAGCAATGAATCACCTTCCAATTAACATCCCCATCTAGAGCTCCCTGTCTGATCCCATCCCTGGATCCGATCGCGATATCACCAAAACTAGAAGCAATATCTCCTCGATATTAGATCATTCGCTGTTCCAAGCGGCGTGGAAGAGCCTGGACCCGAGGTTCGATCGGACCAACGCGAAATTCCATCGGGATCCACGTTTTTCCTTCCGGAGCCGCGGAACTTGTTGAACTATAGACACCGTGAAGTTGCCGAGTATCCGTTCGCGACGACGTTCCAAGGCATATATCGAGCCTGTGTATCCGGTTTTCGGACTAATAATTTTGCGGACAACTTCCGGCCCATGATTGCCCAGGAAACTGCTAATGCGTCCTACATACACGTACACGTGGATACGTGGAACGCGCACCGATAGAGGATCGAACGTTTCCTCTAGTTGGCTGCAAGGTACACGCGAGCAATCGAGATTGCTTTTCGCGGGAAATCTTTTCGCCCATCCCTCTCGACCTGTGTCTCTATTACACGGCATGGGAAAGAACATCTGGCTCTTCGATACAGACGAGGGAAAATTGTTTGGAAATTCGCGCGGGGAAATAATGGACCCCGAGTCGCCTCGTGGACGTGTATTAATTACACGATTCCTGATACCACTTTTAGCTGGGATCGGTCGTCTGGGATACAGGGTACTTTGGTGTAACTGCGATTTTATGGCAGTGAGAATTTTTGCGGATTTTTAAACAATTATTGATTTTTGTTTGTTCGTTACAGAATATAGGGATTACATATTTTTTGGTGGATTATTTTTTGGAGAATTTAAAATAATTTTTATTATTATTTTCTTTGTTACGTCTCGTTCTTTACGGTATCAGAAAATAATGTAATATATTTTCTGGATGGGGAGTTGTAGAATTTTAGTAATTAGTTTATATATATCATTATTATATACTAAAAAATGTAATATATCTTCTATTCGGTCTATTCTTTCGTTTATTCTACGAGCAGCGTATGGAAATTTGAGGAATATAAACTTCGTGACTATTCCGGGAAATTTGGGACTATACGGGAAAATTCGAGACTGTACTGGAAAATTCCGAATTAGCCTGGAAACGTCGGGGACTACTGCGGAAAATTCGAAGATTTTTCTGCAGAATTAGAAGTTATTGCTGGAAAATTCAGGACTATATAGGCACATTGCGGACTATTCGGAAAATGTGTGAAAATTCCGGACTATTCCGAAAATTTGAGACTATTCTAGAAAGTTTAGAGCTATTTTCGGAAAATTCGAAGCTATTTCTGGAAAATTAGAAGTTG